>NC_069501.1:723462395-723632395 GCF_027579735.1 Bombina bombina | reverse complement strand
TATAAACAGTATGAAAGATCGTGCTATCACATTGTGCGGTGACGAACAATGTGATAGCCCTGGCTACAGTGCTAAATATTGCACTTACACTATGATTGAAGATGAAACCAAAAAGATTATTGATTTTAATGTGGTGCAGGTGAATGAGACAACATCTTCAGTCGCTATGGAGTCAAAAGCCTTTAGGAGAACAATGAATAATATTGAAAAAGAATCACTATTTGTACTACAAGTCGCAACTGATCGCCATGTCAGTATAAGGAAGATTATCAGAGAAGAATATCCCTTAATAGTCCATCAGTACGACATATGGCATTATGGAAAAAGTATCAGAAAAAAATTACTTTCCATAAGCCGTAAAAAGAACTGTCGATCGATTGCTCCATGGATACAAGCTATAATAAATCACCTCTGGACTGCTAGTTTGAAGTCTAATGGTAATGGTGAGCTGATGAAAGAAATTTGGCAATCCTTATTAAACCACATCTGCAACATACATTCGTGGACAAATGGTCGATTTATCTCAGAATGTGGACATGATGAATTCACAGAAGAACAAGAACACAAAAGAGCATGGATGGATCCGAAAAGCAATGCGTTTATGGCTTTGCAAGACATTATCTGTGATCCGCGAATGGACAAAGACTTTGAATGTCTTGCTCAATTTTGCCATACAGGATCCATTGAAGTTTTCCACAGTCTAGTTTTAAAATATCGCCCTAAACGCATCCATTTTCAAATGGACGCAATGAATGCACGCACAACACTAGCTGTCTTAGCCCACAACAACAACACCAAAAGAATACAGGAAAGAATTCGTAGACAAACTGCAAAAAGTGGTTTCTTTGGTGAACTTAATTTTAAGGCAGTATATCCAAAGGCCTAACAGGAATGGCAATTACGTCCAATATATGGATCCATGAAAATGGATAACATTTATCCGATGATAACTGATGTACTTAAAATTTATTCTGGAATTTTGGATCACTCGTGGGAATCAAAGAATGATAGCCTACCGGAAAACATTGCAAAGATTCCTCGGCCCTCAAAAGATATACTAATGCAGACAAAAAGATCACGTTTTCTAATTAAATAAGCGTCAAATTTAAAATTCAGTTACCTAAAATTTATGTTTAGTTTTATTTTCTAATTATAAAGAATAATTTAAATTTTGAATTTTCAGGATTCTACAATAATTTAAAAATATATTTAATTTAGTTAATGTAATGTCATTTCAAACAGTTATTCTTTTGAATAAAAAAAAATATTTGTTCTTATTTTTTGAACCAATTATTTAAAAAAAAAAAAAAATACATAACATTTGGTTTTGAAAAAATAAAAAATATATTTGAAAATCAAATATAGTGATTATGATTCTTATTTTACATTTTTTTTTTGCTTTTTCATTTAATTTACCTTTGGTCTTTGGATTATTAATTTTAAAATGAAAGGTATGAGGTTTATTACATTGGCAATTGGTATTTACATAAATACAGCCTATTCTCTATTTAAATGAAATTGTTTTTACAATATTTGTGCTTTTTATTTCATGCGTGTCAGATACATAACACTATGCACACGCAACTGGAGTTCTGTTTAGACCTCGTTGATTGAATATAAAAGTATATATGATCCAAATAATGAAAGCAACATGAAAACAAAATATAATTAACGATTTCTGTTTAAAAATCAAAATTAAAAACCGAACACCCAAAAAAAAACCCGGTGGCAGTTATAAGAGGCTAAGATACCGTCTAATCACACATCAATCTATTGTATTTAGTAAATTATATTAATTTATAAAAATATAATAGTTTGTGTACTTTTTAAAACAATATTTGATGATTATTTAAAAGAATATGTTAAGAATTAAATAAAAATTGGAAAGATATTTTTTCTTTTTATTTATTGAATTTTATATATATTTTTTGACAAACTTTCTTAATGCTAGATATTTTGTACAAAATGACACAAAAAGTGAGTATAATTATCTCTTAAACGATAACAAAATAAAAAAAAAGAAAAGTTAACATATATCAATCAAAAATCAATATTGTAATGTCTAACTTGAAAACACAAGATAAATAATATAACTACAATCTTATTTTCAATATTTAATCCCAAATTAACTCCGATGCTGGACCTTCATCATCGGCATATCTAAAACCACAATAGAGATTGTCTGGAGCTGGAAAATGTTCTCGGATTTTATTCAAAACACAAGACGGTATTGGAACTCTAACTTTTGGTCCAAGATATCCGTGAATCTTGTTTACAAACCTCCTGTAAGCCACTTTCCTATAATCACTATAATTGTATATTAAATATAAATAAAAAAAAAAAAATATTAATATAGAAAGAGATATTAAAAGCATAATCGTCATCAATATATATCAAATTAGAATAAAATCCAATTTTCGTGATGCATTTTTACAGTTTTAAAATATTATAGAGGGTATTATTTTCTCTATCTTCCCCCCTCCACAATATCTCTAAATATTGATAAATATATATAAATATCTCTAAACATCTATTGATAGATAGATAGATATAAATATATAGAGACATGTAAATATATATATATATATATATATATATATAAATATATATTTAACTAATAATAAAGTTAAAAATACATATATATGTATATATATATATATATAAATATATATAATATACTCTCTCTCTCTCTCTCTCTCTCTCTCTAGATATATATATATATATATATATATATATATATATATATATATATATATAGAGAGAGAGAGAGAGAGAGAAAGAGAGAGAGAGAGAGAGAGAGAGAGATAAATGTATCTATATAAATTGAGAGAAAGAGAGATAGAGATAGAGTCAGTGTACAATTGAATTAAGAAAAAATAATTATTAATAATTATATCAAACCTTTCTCTCATCTGTCCCTGTCTGCTACGGGGATTAGAATAATATCTTAAACCAAAAGCATAGAATTCCTCAAGTAACTCTCTGTTTGCCAAATCTACCAAAACATATTGCTGATAGGCAATGCAAGCAGATTCATCTTCTAGTTGATCCATTACTTGTGCTATCTCATGGCAACAGATGCTTTCAATATGTGTTTGCATGATTTTGCAATGTCCACATGTACACCATTGAGTGTTTCCAATTCTATCACTCTCGGTAGGGCTGCCAATTTCAGATGATGTCTCTGTATTTTGAGTCGAATTATCTTCAGTTGATTACCTATTTGGATCCCAACTATGTGACATATTTGCCATATAAGTAGCATGACGGTTTCGCCTCCTTTCATTCATCTCTTCTCTCTTCCAAAAAAAATTATATTTTCCGATACATATTATTAAAACGACTATAGTAATATTACAAATGAATACATTTATTTTCATGTACACTCTCAATTAATTTTAGATTATAAAAAAAAATGCGAATAGTAAATGTAATATTACTTAAGAAATTGGCTAATTTAGTAGAAAAAGATTTATTTATTTATTCTGGACATGATATGCATTATTTTATTTTTTAAGATCTTATAAATAATAAAAAAATAAAATTTCTCCACCAAAAAAAGACGGTAGGTGTAAACGAAATTAAAAAAAACCAAACATGAATGTTTATTTTGATTTTTTTAGTTATTGACAATATATTATATTTTGAGGACACTTTTAAATAAAAATTTTTTTTAAAAAAAGATACATAACAAAATTATATGTGTGTAACAAATACAAAAATTGATAATTACCATCCTTTCTACTTCTTGGCCATCTAAGTCATATAACGTACGGCGTTGATTAGTTTGCTGGCTATCCATCTTACTCGATTGATTTCATTGAAAAAATAAAAAAATTTATTACATTAAAAAATAATAATTAGATGATTTTATTTTTAATGATTAATAAAGAAAAATACAGTTTCAAATAAGAATATCAAGAGAACAAAGGTTGATTGGTGCTAACAATAAATTTTAAAATAGATTAAGATTACATGCCCTATACGAATTTAAAAAAATAATTTTAGACTTGACTGTCCATTTAAACTTTGAGGTTCATATGATAATTTCGTAGACATTGAATTACAACTCTTTTATTATATATTCTTAAAAAAATATTCAAAAGTAGAGCATGTTTCTTAACGTTTTTAAGAACGATAACACTGTGCTCATGCACGTGAATGATCATGGGGCAGACATTGATTGTTTAAAATGCAAAAATAAAAAAAAAAATGAAATAAAGGTGCAGTTGGAAGAGGCTTAGATAATGGATAATCAACAAGATTAAAAATAACATTATTAAAAATTGATTGTTATTTAAAAACTGTGTAATGTATAATAAAGATATTAAATATCTTAAAAAAATAAATAAAAATCTGGTGTTGAATGTCCCATTACATTTATATAAATATAAGTTTGTTGGTTCTGCAAAACCTCAGAAAGGATAATTATGGTATTATGTTTTTTAAGTAAGAAATACATAAATTATTTATAGTGAACCTTTATTAAATATAAATAAAAAGGACGGTACACTCTTGAATGTTTATTACATAAAAGTATTTAAAAAAACAGGTTATACCAACGGTGGATTTTAAAAAATTTGAGTAATTTAATTTTAGGCTTTATTTGTGTATCAGAAGTAGCTGGATTTGTGCTTTGAAACCTCAGCCTATTACAATGGGTTGATCTACAGGTAATATCATATGTCATTATTTTTTAACTTTTATGTACACACACTTGCTTCCATATCTTATATTTGTCTGGAAGAGAGAGAGGAAGAGAGGGGAGAGAGAGGGGAGATAGATAGAGAGAGGGGGAGATAGAGAGAGATGGGTGAGAGAGAGAGAGAGAGAGAGAGAGGGGGAGATAAAGAGAGAGAGAGGAGGGAGGTATAGAGAGAGAGGGGGGAGATAGAGAGAGAGAGAGAGAGGTGGGGGAGATAGAGAGGGTAGAGAGAAAGAGAGGGGGGATAGGGGAGATAGAGAGGGGGGAGATAGAGAGAGAGAGAGAGGGGGGGGGGGAGATAGAGAGAGGGTAGAGAGAAAGAGAGGAGGGAGATAGAGAGAGAGGTGGGGAGATAGAGAGGGGGAGATAGAGAGAGAGAGGGGGAGAGAGAGAGGGGGAGATAGAGAAAGAGAGGGGGAGAGAGAGAGGGGGAGATAGAAAGAGAGAAGTGAAAGAGAAAAAGAGGGGGAAATGGGGGGAGAGAGGGGGGAGATAGAGAGAGAGAGGGGGGAGATAGAGAGAGAGGGGGGAGATAGAGAGAGGGGTGGAAGATAGAGAGAGAGTAGAGAGAAAGAGAGGGGGAGATAGAGAGAGAGGGGGGAGATAAAGAGGGTGAGATAGAGAGAGAGAGGGTGAGATAGAGAGAGAGAGAGAGAGAGAGAGAGGGTGAGATAGAGAGAGAGAGAGAGGGGGAGAAAGAGAGAGGGGGAGAGATAGAGAGAGGGGGGAGATAAAGAGAGAGAGGTGGGGAGATAGAGAGGGGGAGATAGAGAGAGAGAGGGGGAGATAGAGATAGATATAGGGGGGAGATAGAGAGAGAGGGGGGTGAGGTAGAGAGAGAGGGGGGGGGAGATAGAGAGAGAGAGGGTGGAGATAGAGAGAGGGGAGAGAGAAAGAGAGGGTGTAGATAGAGAGAGGGGGGAGATAGAGAGAGAGAGGGGGGAGATAGAGAGAGAGAGGGTGAGATAGAGAGAGAGAGGGTGAGATAGAGAGAGAGGTGGAGATAGAGAGAGGGGAGATAGAGAGAGAGAAGGGGAGATAGAGAGAGAGGTGGGGAGATAGAGAGGGGGAGATAGAGAGAGAGAGGGGGAGATAGAGAGGGGGAGATAGAGAGAGAGAGGGTGGAGAGAGAGAGAGAGGGGGAGATATATATATATAGAGAGGGGGATATATATATAGAGAGGGGGGAGATAGAGAGAGAGAGGGGGGATAGAGAGGGGGAGAGAGAGGGGGAGATAGAGAGAGAGAGAAGGGGAGATAGAGAGAGAGGTGGGGAGATAGAGAGGGGGAGATATAGAGAGAGAGGGGGAGATAGAGAGGGGGAGATAGAGAGAGAGAGGGTGGAGAGAGAGAGAGAGGGGGAGATATATATATAGAGAGAGGGGGATATAGAGAGAGAGAGGGGGGACATAGAGAGAGGGGGGAGATAGAGAGAGAGAGGGGGAGATAGAGAGAGAGAGGGGGGAGATAGAGAGAGAGAGGGGGGACATAGAGAGAGGGGGAGATAGAGAGAGGGGGAGATAGAGAGAGGGGGAGATAGATAGAGAGAGAGAGGGGGAGATAGAGAGAGAGGGGGAGATAGAGAGAGGGGAGAGAGAAAGAGAGGGGGGAGATGGGGAGAGAGAGGGGGGAGATAGAGAGAGAGGGGGGGAGAAAGAGAGAGAGAGAGGGGGGAGATAGACAGAGGGTAGAGAGAAAGAGAGGGGGGAGATAGAGAGGGGGGAGATATATATAGAGAGAGAGGTTGAGATAGAGAGATGGGGAGATAGAGAGAGAGAGAGAGAGAGAGAGGGGGGAGATAGAGAGAGTGAGGGGGGAGATAGAGCGCAAAAGAGAGGGGTGATAGAGAGAGTGCAAAAGAGATGGATATCAAGCTCAAGTATTGAGGTGTTTTTTATAATATAAATTTTTATAATTATTAAAAATTGAGGATAGTGTAGATAGGATATTAGTATAAAAATGTTTTCAACAAAAAAAAATAAAAATAAAATGTAGTGACAGCTGTTGACATTTTAAACTTTGAAATAAATTAACATTATTGTGGATATGCAGTTAAAAAAAAACATGAGATCATTAAAGCATATTCATTAGTGTCTTATTGGTCACACATATGCATTATAAGTAGATAGAAAAAGCAAATATAAATAGCTGACGAAAGAAAATTTAATGTTAAATCAATTTTGTAAGCATCATTCTTAATAAAAGAATATATCAAAGGTACTAAATATAAAATGGCATATACATATGAGAAGTGGATATCACATTATTAGCGAAATGATGGAATGACATTTGTGAAATATGTATCTGAAAGCGAACATAACATTAGTTTTGCTGCTATCAAGAGTCAAATAAATTGAAAGGACCCATAGAAAATAAAAAGCTTTTTATTTGGTAATTATCAGTAGGAAATTTTAATAGAGACTTCATTTGCGCTCGATACTTACAATTGATATTGCATGTACAGTTAAAACAAATAGACGTGTGGAAATTGCAATAAAATTTTGGTTCCGTTTTTTTTGTTCCACAGCGTGTGCGCATGCGCTAAACGACGAAAGCGCGATCAAGTTTTTACATCCATGATCTATTTCTGATTGGATGTTTTGGAAAGAGAGGATGGATGATGTAATATTAGGAGGGGCATGGCGGCCATTTACAAGTTAAAAAGACTCAGTTTGTAATATGAATAAGTCCGGAGGTGGATCGATATGGTCACTGAAGTGGGGTGAGTTTGAACGATCTTCAGTAGATTTAGCATATAAGCGACGCTTAGTAGGGGTGTAGACTGTCCCTTTAAGGATCAGATGGACAAGAAGCTGGAGGTTTATTTGAAAAAGATTTATGTTCATCAAGGTCTCCAATGGCAACCTGCAGTGTGTATTGTCACTGTGACTAGTGTGGCATCTTATTGGTTCAATGCCTTGTCTGATTCTCTTCAAGTAGAGACTTCCTTGGATAAAATTCAAGATAGGAATAAAGCTTTTAAGTTGGCCAATTCCTTTATTGATACAATAGAATTCCACAGCACCCAGGATTCATAATAAAGTGAATAAATTTATTGAGGTACAAACAATTGCAACGTTTCGGGAGTATTTCCCTTAATCATGCATGATGCATGATTAAGGGAAATACTCCCGAAACGTTGCAATTGTTTGTACCTCAATAAATTTCTTCACTTTATTATGAATCCTGGGTGCTGTGGAATTCTATTGTATTGATATATGAGAGAGGATAGCAGTCCCCTCTATACCACCGGTCACCAAGGAACCCTATTAAGGGTACAAAGAAATCAAGGTGCTGTTTGAGCATTGTCTGTTCCATTTCCTTTATTGCAGATGCCATTTTACAGGTTGTTAGACTAGGAGCTAAAACTTCTAGTTTCACTGTCCTAGCCCACAGGGCTTTATGGTTGAAATCCTGGTCTGTGGACGTTTCCTCTAAAGTGAAGCTTCTGGTGATTCCTTACAAGAGCAAAACATTGTTTAGTCCCGGTTTGGCAGAAATTATCTCTGATATTATGGGAGGAAAAGGGTCTTTTCTACCTCAAGATAAGAAGAATAGGCCTACAGGACATCAAAGTAATTTTCATTCATTTCCTAGCTTCAGAGGAAAGCCTTCCCCTTCTTCTTCTAAGCAGGAACAATCCAAGTCTTCTTGGAAACCCAATCAGTCTTGGAACAAGGGGAAACAATCAAAGAAACTCGTAGCTGATTCCAAATCAGTATGAAGAGTTTGCCCCTGATCCGGGATCTGATCACGTGGGGGCAGACTTTCTCAGTTCTCTAAAGCCTGTATACGAGATGTCTCAGATCCCTGGACTGTGGACATAGTATGCCAGGGTTACAAATTGGAATTCAAGACTTTTCCTCCCAGAGGCAGATTTCTTCTCTCAAGATTATCTGCAGACCAGATAAAGATAGTGGCTTTCTTGAAATGTATACAACATCTTTCCTCCCTGGGAATGATAGTTCCAGTTTCAGTGCAGGAACATGGTCTTGGGTTTTACTCCAACCTATTTGTGTTTCCCAAAAAAGAGACTTGAAGTGTCTAAACAAGTTTCTCAAAGTTCCATCCTTCAAGATGGAGACTATACGCTCCCTTCTTCCTTTAATACAAGAGGGTCAGTTCATGACAACCATAGACCTAAAGGACGCATATCTTTATGTTCCTATTCACAGGGACCATCACAGGTTCCTGAGATTTACCTTTCTGGACAAACATTTCCAGTTTGTGGCCCTTCCATTTGGTCTAGCCATGGCTCCCAGATGTTTTTCAAAGGTTATGGGGGCTCTTTTGGCAGAGATCTGTTCTCGTTGAATTGCTGTGGCACTCTACCTGGATGACATATTGGTTCATGTGCCATCTTTTCAACAAGCAAAATCTCACACAGAGATATTGTTGTCTTTTCTTTGTTCCCACGGATAGAATGTGAATCTGGAAAAAAGCTCCCTTTCCTCTGCTACAAGAGTAGTGTTCTTAGGGACCATAATAGATTCTCTATTGATGAAGAATTTTCTGATAGAGGTCAGGAAAAACAAAATAATTTCCTCTTGCCTCTCTCTTCAGGCTACTGCTCATACTTCAGTGGCTCAATGTATGGAGGTAATCTGTCTGATGGTGGCTTCCATGGACATCATTCCTTTTGCTCAATTCCATTTGAGAGATCTCCAGTTGTGCATGCTCAGACAATGGAATGGCGACCATGCAGATCTATCTCAGAGAATAGAGTTAGATCAGTCGTCAAGGGATTCTCCCCCGTGGTGGATTTCTCAGGAACATCTGTCTCAGGGCAAATGCTTTTGGAGACCTTCCTGTGTGATTGGGTGATCGTGACCATGGACGCCAGCCTGCTGGGCTGGGGAGCAGTCTGGAACTCGTTAAAAGCTCAGGGCCTTTGGACTTGGGAGGAGTCTGCTCTTCCTATCAACATCTTGGAGTTGAGGGCGATTTACAATGCTCTATTGGCTTGGCCTCAGTTGTCCTCAGCCCAGTTTATCAGGTTCCAGTCAGACAACATAACCTCTGTGGCTTACATCAATCACCAGGGAGGAACTCGGAGTTCCTTAGCCATGAAGGAGGTTACTCGGATTCTTCTGGGGCAGAGACCCACAATTGCTGTCTATCTGCCATCTACATTCCAGGAGTAGACAACTGGGAAGCAGATTTTCTGAGCAGACAGACTTTTCATCCATCCAGAGGTGTTTTCCAGCTTAGTCCTCAAAGGGGGGGGGGGGGTGCCGGAGTTAGATCTGATGGTGTTCCATCAGAACGTCAAGCTTCCAAGGAACAGTTCAAGGTCAAGAGATCCGCAGGATGTTCTGATAGATGCTCTGGCGGTTCCTTGGGTTTTCAGGTTGGCATACCTGTTTCCTCCGTTTGCTCTCCTTCCACGAGTCATTGCTCATATTAAACAGGAGAGGGCGTCAGTGATTCTAATAGCCCCTGCGTGGCCTCACAGGATCTGGTTTGCAGACCTAGTGGAGATGTCATCTCACCCACCTTGGAGACTACTTCTGAGGAAGGACCTGCTGATTCAGGATCCCTTCCTTCATCCAAATCTTGTTTCTCTGAAGCGGACTGCTTGGTGATTGAATGCTTAATTCTTTCTAAGCGTGGTCTAATTCATCATTGAGACCATGATTCAGGCTCGCAAGCCTGTTACTAGAAAGATTTACCATAAGATATGGCGTAAATATCATTATTGGTGAGAATCCAAGGGCTACTCTTGGAGTAGAATTAGAATTCCTAGAATTTTATCTTTTCTTCAGGAAGGCCTGGAGACGGGATTGTCAGTCAGTACCCTGAAGGGTCAGATTTCTGCTTTATCAGTTTTACTACATAAACGTTTGGCGGATGTGCCAGATGTGCAATCTTTTTGTCAGGCCTTGGTCAAAATCAGGCCTGTCTTTAAGTCTGTTGCTCCTCCTTGGAGCCTTAAACTTGTTCTTAAAGTTTTACAGCTGGCTCCATTTGTGCTGTTGCATTCCATAGACATTAAGTTGTTATCTTGGAAGGTTTTGTTTCTTGTTGCTATCACTTCTGCTCGAAGAGTTTTAGAATTCTCAGCTCTGCAGTGTGATTCCCTTTAACTTATTTTTCATGCCGATAAGGCAGTTCTTTGTACTTAGTTAGGTTTCCTTCCTAAGGTTGTTTCTAATAGAAATATCAATCAGGAAATTGTTGTTCCCTCTCTGTGTTCTAATCCTTCTTCCAAAGAACGTTTGTTACACAATTTGGATTTTGTACATGCTCTTAAATTCTACTTACAGGCGACTAAGGATTTTTGCCAGTCCTCTGCCCTCTTTGTCTGTTTCTCTGGGAAACGTAAAGGTCAGAAAGCTACTGCTACTACTCTTTCTTCTTGGTTACAAAGTATAATTCTTTTGGCTTATAAGCAGCCTCCTGAGAGAATTATGGCTTATTCCACAAGAGCTGTTTCCTCTTCTTGGGCTTTCAGAAATGAGGCTTCTGTGGAACAAATTTCCAAGGCTGCAACTTGGTCTTCTCTACACACTTTTTCCAGCTTTTACAAATTTTATACTTTTGCCTCATCTGAGGCTTCTTTTGGGAGACAGGTTCTTCAAGCGGTGGTGCCTTCTGTTTAGGACTGCCTGTCTTGTCCTTCCCTATTTATCTGTGTCCTCTAGCTTGAGTATTGGTTCTCAGCAGTAATTACTCAAGCCGTGGACTCCCTATATCTTAGGAAAAAATAAATAAATTTATGCTTACCTGATAAATTTATTTATTTCCGGAGTCCACGGCCCCACCCTTTATTTTAAGACAGTTGTTCTTTTGACTATAACCTCATGCACCTCTACACCTTGTGTTACTCCTTTTTCTCCATTTCCCTTTGGTCGAATGACTGGGGGTTGTGGGTAAGGGAGTGATACCTAGCAGTTTAACTGTGTTGCTCTTTTCCTCCTCCTGCTGGCCAGGAGTGATATTCCCAACAGTAATTACTCAAGCCGTGGACTCACCATATCCGGTCAGAAATAAATTTATCAGGTAAGCATAAATTTAGTTTTTTCATTATACCAGACTGGAAGGCTCCCTAAGACAAAAGGTGCTCTTTTCCAGTCACTTACATTATCTACTAACACACTGGACACACTCATATTTCTTTACCCTATGCTTCCCACTTTAATTCAATACAAGACAAATTAACAGATATTAACCCTCTTCATATTTAATACATGGAGAGTAATGTTTTAAGAACCATTAAATACAGAACAATTGTATAATAAAAAAAATGCATAGTAAAAATACAATCCAATATCTCTGAATTTCAAATGAGTAGTATTATTTTTTTTGACAATTTTCAGTTACTTTTACTTACCCTGTATCATGTGACAGCCACCAGCCAATCACAAATGCAAATATGTATATACTGTGAACTCTTGCACATTCTCAATATGAGTTAGTGCCTTAGAAAGTGTACATATAAAAATCAGAAAGTGTGCATATAAAAATCAGAAAGTGTGCATATAAAAATCAGGAAGTGTGCATATAAAAATCAGAAAGTGTGCATATAAAAATCAGAAAGTGTGCATATAAAAATCAGGAAGTGTGCATATACAAATCAGAAAGTATGCATATAAAAATCAGAAAGTGTGCATATAAAAATCACAAAGGCCTCTATTTATCAAGGTGTCAACCGCAAATACGCTGGAATTCCACAGCGTATTTGTGGCGAGCCTGATTCGCCGTAGTTATCAAACCCTACAGACCGGCAAAACTAGAATATAGTGACGTAACATACGATCCGCCGGACTCAGTTTGACACAGATCGATGGTTACGTCACTCCAGATGTTCCGAACACAAGTTCGGAACAATCTGACTACTTTTGGTAGTTATCAAAGAACTACCAGGTACTCTCGCCACTATTCTGGCCCAGCGTACCTGGTTTTCAATCCTCCGCCCTGGAGGCGGCGGATGCCATAGGAATCAATGAGAGTCTGACAGCAATGAAAGCTCATGTTCACTGCTGCCCGATATCCCATTGATTCCTATGGTAAATGTCTACACCTAACACCCTAACATGTACCCCGAGTCTAAACACCCCTAATCTGCCCCCCCTACACCACCGCCACCTACGTTATACTTATTAACTCCTAAACCGCCGCTCCCGGACTCTGCCGACACCTACATTATACCTATTAACCCTTAATCTGCCGCCGCCACCTATATAAAGTTATTAACCCCTATCCTGCCGATCCCGGACCCCACCACAACTAAATAAATTGATTAACCCCTAAACTGCCGCTCCCAGAGCCCACCACCACCTACATTATATTTATTAACCCCTAATCTTCCCCCCAACACCGCCGCCACTATAATAAACATATTAATCCCTAAACCTAAGTCTAACCCTAACCCTAACACCCACTAACTTAAATATAATTTAAATAACTCTAAATAAATATTACTATAATTAACTAAATAATTCCTATTTAAAACTAAATACTTAACTATAAAATAAACCCTAAGATAGCTACAATATAACTAATAGTTACATTGTAGTTATTTTAGGATTTATTTTTATTTTACAGGCAACTATTTATTTTAACTAGGTACAATAGTTATTAAATAGTTATTAACTATTTAATAACTACCTAGCTAAAATAAATACAAAAGTACCTGTAAAATAAATCCTAACCTAAGTTACAATTACACCTAACACTACACTATCATTAAAATAATTAAATAAATTAACTACAATTAAATAAAACTAATTACAATTAAATAAAATTAACTAAAGTACAACCCCCCCACTAAATTACAGAAAATAAAAAAATAATTAATTTTTTTTAAAACTAATTACACCTACTCTAATCCCCCTAATAAAATAAAAAATACCCCAAAAATAATAAAATTCCCTACCCTAAACTAAATTACAAATAGCCCTTAAAAGGGCCTTTTGCGGGACATTGCCCCAAAGTAATCAGCTCTTTTACCTGTAAAAAAAATTACAATACCCCCCTAACATTAAAACCCACCACCCACACACCCAACCCTACTCTAAAACCTATCACTAATCCCCTGAAGATCCCCCTACCTTGAGCCGTCTTCACCCAACCGGGCACAAGTGGACCTCCAGAGGGGCAGAAGTCTTCATCCGATCCGGGCAGAAGAGGACCTCCAGACGGGCAGAAGACTTCATCCAGGCGGCATCTTCTATCTTCATCCATCCGGAGCGGAGCGGGTCCATCTTCAAGACATCCGACGCGGAGCATCCATCTCGGCCGACGACTAACGATGAATGAAGGTTCCTTTAAATGACGTCATCCAAGATGGAGTCCCTTGAATTCCGATTGGCTGATAGAATTCTATAAGCCAATCGGAATTAAGGTAGGAAAAATCCTATTGGCTGATGCAATCAGCCAATAGAATTGAGCTTGCATTCTATTGGCTGTTCCAATCAGCCAATAGAATGCAAGCTCAATCCTATTGGCTGATTGGATCAGCCAATAGGATTGAACTTCAAGGGATGCCATCTTGGATGACGTCATTTAAAGGAACCTTCATTCGTCGTTAGCCGAGATGGATGCTCCACGTCGGATGTCTTGAAGATGGACCCGTTCCGCTCCGGATGGATGAAGATAGAAGATGCCGCCTGGATGAAGTCTTCTGCCCATCTGGAGGTCCTCTTCTGCCCGGATCGGATGAAGACTTCTGCCCCTCTGGAGGTCCACTTGTGCCCGGCTGGGTGAAGACGGCTCCAGGTAGGGTGATCTTCAAGGGGTTAGTGTTAGGTTTTATTAAGAGGGGATTGGGTGGGTTTTAGAGTAGGGTTGGGTGTTTGGGTGGTGGATTTTAACGTTGGGGGGGTATTGTAATTTTTTTTACAGGTAAAAGGGCTGATTACTTTGGGGCAGTGCCCTGCAAAAGGCCCTTTTAAGGGCTATTTGTAATTTAGTTTAGGGTAGGGAATTTTATTATTTTGGGTGTATTTTTTATTTTATTAGGGAGATTAGAGTAGGTGTAATTAGTTTAAAAAATTGTAATTATTTTTTTATTTTCTGTAATTTAGTGGGGTTTTTTTGTACTTTAGTTAATTTTATTTAATTGTAATTAGAGTTATTTAATTGTAGTTCATTTATTTATTTATTTATTTTATTTTAATATTTTTTTTTTTTATTGGAGGTTCAAAATAAAAGCATACATAATTATCAAACAGTGACAAATGAAAGCAACACATTGTTTGCATAACGTAAGACAGTGTCAAACTGACAATAAATACATCAGAAAATAAATTGAAAAAAAATAATATACAAGCAGTATGCCAGGTGATAAACAAACCTCCTAGAAAACACAAGAGGCCACTCTTGGGCCCCAGAAGTATAGAACAAAATCACTGGAAGTTATCTTTGATCAAAGGAGACCACTCTTGGGTCCCTGATGACTGACCTCGTTTTTCCATTTTTATTTTTTTTTTATAAATGTATATAAACAAACAAAAAAAACAAACAATATACTGAACAAACGTTACAGAACCTAGAACAATATTCAATAAGTATAGTCGTGATTAGGGAGAATCGGTACAATCATGAGCATAGCAAGTAAAAATAACTTTCCTATGAATTTAACCCTTCCCAAGTACTATAGGGAGCTTCATATTAATATTTTTTACATTTCCAGATCCCGCCAGCAACTTGTAATGACAATTATAGGAGAGGTAAGTAAACGTGAAACTACCTAATTAATAAAGAAAAACTTTAAAGGACAGATATGAGCCATAGTAAATTCCCTGAGATCCTGCCTCAGATTTAGGCATCAGACATGGAGTCTTCATTAATAAATCTGGATAAATTGGGGGGTGGCCATCAATCCATATCAGCAGGAGTACAAAGCTAGGTCTGGTGTGTGTTAGCATTAGCTGGTCTATATATAATTTATGGGGTGGATTATTTATAGGATAATAGTGTCTTATCTCTTGCAGTGCCAGTAGATCAATATAGCCAACATCAGATCTTATAGTATGATAAGCATAATTAGTGTGTCTGGGGATCTTAGGTACAGTGGGATCTGTTTGCTAGGGCTGCATAGGGAAAGGAGGCTATGTGTATATACACTTACACCCACATTCACTCACACATCCATACATACATACCCATGTGTGCACCCATACACGTCTCATGCTGTATAAGGGGATCCACATGTTCATAATATACTGGAAAGCAATTGATGTTCTATGAAGTGTCACCCACTCAGGATATAGGTGGAGCAGACTGGGTAGCAGCCAGTATAAATAAAGGGCAACTTTATGTGGTGGGTAAATGGATCTTAGCGTGTCATTTTGTAAAAAAAAACATAGCTTTGACATATAGAGCATAGTGAGAACAGGTCAAAATAACTGTGACATATCGTTTGCAAACCATATTGAAGGAGCTCTAAAAAACAAACCCTTTTGCACTTGGGATATTTTAGTCTTACTGCCCGCCTGCAAAGATAATTGACAATTAACAAACATAACAGCGGCACCAAATTGACCAGCTTAAGGTCTAGGATGTGTGTGGTAGCTGTAGGAGAAATTAGCAGTCATGAAATTAGTCCGTCTCCATAGCTAGGTAGTCAGTATCCCCAACATAAAGTACCTCATTGGGTAGAGTATTACGAACCAGTTGAGGCGACACTAACACTTTAAAGTCCTGCTGGCCAAAATCAGGGTCAGAGTGCCCAGAACAAAATAAGTTCACCGGTACCAGCAGAACTCGGCACAGTGATTGCTTACCCTCTAGCCCACACCTGATTTATCTAGTGCCCGTGCCGAGTGCTGTTGCGTGAAGCTGTGTGGGAAAGAAGGTGTCTCCCTCGGCTGTTCTGCTTGCTGCTTGCTCGTCTGAGTTAGGGATGCCATTTCTCTGCGAGCCCTTTGGGATAGCAGCGGTTCCGTTGTGCCTATTGCCTGTCGCAGGCTAAACGCCCTCTCCCACACAGTGTCATATCGCGGCATAGTAAAGATGTAGCCCTCAAGAGTGACAGGCATCTCGGATCCTCCCAAGCCTCCAAGCCAGACCTTAGTCAACATATGGGGACCCAGCAAACCGCTGATTTCTGGAGATAATTCGTCCCCTTCATATACAAACGGACTGACCTCCTGAAAATGAGTAACATGAGCCGACAGCAGAGCTCCACTCCCTGGCGTCTCCAGACCCAATCCCCCAGATCTGAAGTCCCTTTTCAGGCAAGTTTCGCCATTAGGTGAAGGTTGTGGGGCCTCTTTGGTCGGATTGACAGGAGATAGTTGGGTCGGGTGCGGGAGAGACTTATTCTGCAGCTCCTGCAAAGGCTGCCTCTTTCCTTTTATATTAGCGCATAACGCTTGTAGGGAACTAAATTCTTCATTGAGTACTGCGTGGAGCTTATTATGATGTTCCTCCAGCAAGGCTCTGACTTCCCTCAGGAACAGTTTAGAGTCCAGCGCCATTTTGAAAATGATAATGCGAGGGTTTAAGGTAAATATGGTATGTCCCTCATTACCAAAGAAAGAAGAGTTTCTGTTGTAGAGAAGTAAGTCATCAGCTATGCTCCTTAGTTATAAAGATTAGCAGTGTCTATGATTGGATTTGTACTGCACACTCAGGGCACAGCTAGTTGTGGGGACAGGCTGAGGCTTCTATAATAGGGGAAGGCCTCAAAGTGCAAAGTCCGGTACTGAGGGCTATAGAGCCTAGTCACTATTCAAAAACCCTATATCTTGAATTCGGACTTCTTCAGTCCAGCCTCTCCACTGTTTTAAGCAAGGTGTTGCTAAAAATGCACTGCTAAATCAGGTTCCAATGAAGATAGCTTGAGGAGCTGAAGCTCAGTGCGACCTGTAAGATGGCCGCCGCCCGGGTGTCCCCCTATTTAATTATTTTAATGATAGTGTAGTGTTAGGTGTAATTGTAACTTAGGTTAGGATTTATTTTACAGGTAATTTTGTATTTATTTTAGCTAGGTAGTTATTAAATAGTTAATAACTATTTAATAGCTATTGTACCTAGTTAAAATAAATACAAAGTTGCCTGTAAAATAAAAATAAATTACTATTACTATTAGTTATATTGTAGCTATCTTAGGGTTTATTTTATAGGTAAGTATTTAGTTTTAATTAGGAATTATTTATTTAATGATAGTAATATTTATTTAGAGTTATTTAAATTATATTTAAGTTAGTGGGTGTTAGGTTTAGGGTTAGACTTAGGTTTAGGGGTTATTATGTTTATTATAGTGGTGGCGGTGTAGGGGAGGCAGATTAGGGGTTAATAAATATAATGTAGGTGGCGGTGGGTTTAGGGGTTAAACAATTTATTTAGTTGTGGCGGGGTCCGGGATCAGCAGGATAGGGGTAATAACTTTATGTAGGTGGCGGCGGTATAGGGGGCAGGAAGATTAGGGGTTAATAGGTATAATGTAGGTGGCAGCGGGGTCCGGGAGCGGCAGTTTAGGGGTTAATACATTTATTAAAGTTGCGGCAGGGTCCGGGAGCGGCGGTTAAGGGGTTAATAACTTTATTTAGTTGCGGGGGGCTCCGGGAGCGGCGGTTTAGGGGGTAAACTGTATAGTATAGTGTGGGTGCTCAGTGACAGTATAGCAAGAAAGCTGCGAATAAGCTGAAGAGCAGCAAGATCGATGACTGTTAGTTAACAACAGTCCGCTGCTCTTGATAAATTGGGCAAACGTATTCAGGTCCGCGGCGGCGATGTTAGGCGATCGTAGGCGAGCGTATTGGTGCCGTTGAATGCAAGAAAGTTGACGGCTTGTTAAATAGAGGCCAAAGTGTGCATATAAAAATCACAAAGGCCTAGATTTGGAGTTTTGTCGGTAACGACCCGAAAAACTAACGCCGGCTTTTTTCTGGCCGCACCATAAAAATAACTCTGGTATCGAGAGTCCACATAAAGGCTGCGTTCGGCTCCAAAAAAGGAGCGTAGAGCATTTTTAACGCAGCTTCAACTCTCGATACCAGAGTTGCTTACGGACGCGGCCAGCCTCAAAAACGTGCTCGTGCACGATTCTCCCATAGGAAACAATGGGGCTGTTTGAGCTGAAAAAAAACCTAACACCTGCAAAAAAGCCGCGTTCAGCTCCTAACGCAGCCCCATTGTTTGCTATGCAGTAACCCTTCCTACGTCTGCACTTAACACTCTAACATGTACCCCGAGTCTAAACACCCCTAACCTTACACTTATTAACCCCTAATCTGCCGCCCCCGCTATCGCTGACCCCTGCATATTATTTTTAACCCCTAATCTGCCGCTCCGTAAACCGCCGCTACTTACATTATCCCTATGTACCCCTAATCTGGTTCCCTAACATCGCCGACCCCTATATTATATTTATTAACCCCTAATCTGCCCCCCACAACGTCGCCTCCACCTACCTACAATAATTAACCCCTAATCTGCCGACCGGACCTGAGCGCTACTATAATACAGTTATTAACCCCTAATCCGCCTCACTAACCCTATATTAAATAGTATTAACCCCTAATCTGCCCTCCCTAACATCGCCGACACCTAATTTCAATTATTAACCCCTAATCTGCAGACCGGAGCTCACCGCTATTCTAATAAATGGATTAACCCCTAAAGCTAAATCTAACCCTAACACTAACACCCCCCTAAGTTAAATATAATTTAAATCTAACGAAATAAATTAACTCTTATTAAATAAATTATTCCTATTTAAAGCTAAATACTTACCTGTAAAATAAATCCTAATATAGCTGCAATATAAATTATAATTATATTGTAGCTATTTTAGGATTAATATTTATTTTACAGGTAACTTTGTATTTATTTTAACCAGGTACAATAGCTATTAAATAGTTAAGAACTATTTAATAGCTAAAATAGTTAAAATAATTACAAATTTACCTGTAAAATAAATCCTAACCTAAGTTACAATTAAAACTAACACTATACTATCAATAAATTAATTAAATAAAATACCTACAATTACCTACAATTAACCTAACACTACACTATCAATAAATTAATTAAATAAACTACCTACAATTAACCTAACACTACACTATCAATAAATTAATTAAATACAATTCCTACAAATAAATACAAATAAATAAACTTGCTAAAGTACAAAAAATAAAAAAGAACTAAGTTACAAAAAATAAAAAAATATCTACAAACATAAGAAAAATATTACAACAATTGTAAACTAATTACACCTACTCTAAGCCCCCTAATAAAACAACAAAGCCCCCCAAAATAAAAAATGCCCTACCCTATTCTAAATTACTAAAGTTAAAAGCTCTTTTACCTTACCAGCCCTGAACAGGGCCCTTTGCGGGGCATGCCCCAAGAAGTTCAGCTCTTTTGCCTGTAAAAAAAAAACATACAATACCCCCCCCAACATTACAACCCACCACCCACATACCCCTAATCTAACCCAAACCCCCCTTAAATAAACCTAACACTAAGCCCCTGAAGATCATCCTACCTTATCTTCACCTCACCAGGTATCACCGATCCAACCTGGCTCCAAAATCTTCATCCAACCCAAGCGGGGGTTGGCGATCCATCATCCGGTGCCTGAAGAGGTCCAGAAGAGGCTCCAAAGTCTTCATCCTATCCGGGAAGAAGAGGCGATCCGGACCGGCAACCATCTTGATCCAAGCGGCATCTTATATCTTCATCCGATGACGACCGGCTCCATCCTGAAGACCTCCACCGCGGACCCATCTTCTTCCGGCGACGTCCAACTGCAGAATGATGGTTCCTTTAAGGGACGTCATCCAAGATGGCGTCCCTCGACTTCCGATTGGCTGATAGGATTCTATCAGCCAATCGGAATTAAGGTAGGAATATTCTGATTGGCTGATGGAATCAGCCAATCAGAATCAAGTTCAATCCGATTGGCTGATCCAATCAGCCAATCAGATTGAGCTCGCATTCTATTGGCTGATCGGAACAGCCAATAGAATGCGAGCTCAATCTGATTGGCTGATTGGATCAGCCAATCGGATTGAACTTGATTCTGATTGGCTGATTCCATCAGCCAATCAGAATATTCCTACCTTAATTCCGATTGGCTGATAGAATCCTATCAGCCAATCGGAATTCGAGGGACGTCATCTTGGATGACGTCATTTAAAGGAACCGTCATTCGTCGTTCAGTCGTCGGCCAGGATGGATGTTCCGCGGTGGAGGTCTTCAGGATGCTGCCGCTTCGCTCCGGATGGATGCCGCTTGGATGAAGACTTCAATCGGATGGAAGACCTCTTCTGGCCTGCTTGGATGAAGACTTCAGCCGGATCATGGACCTCTTCAGCCCCCCGCTTGGGCTTGGATCAGGACATCGGAGGAGCTCTTCTGGACCGATCGGTGAACCTGGTATGGTGAAGACAAGGTAGGATGATCTTCAGGGGCTTAGTGTTAGGTTTATTTAAGGGGGGTTTGGGTTAGATTTGGGGTATGTGGGTGGTGGGTTGTAATGTTGGGGGGCTTGGGTATTGTATGTTTTTTTTTACAGGCAAAAGAGCTGTATTTCTTGGGGCATGCCCCGCAAAGGGCCCTGTTCAGGGCTGGTAAGGTAAAAGAGCTTTGAACTTTAGTAATTTAGAATAGGGTAGGGCATTTTTTTTATTTTGGGGGGCTTTGTTATTTTATTAGGGGGCTTAGAGTAGGTGTAATTAGTTTAAAATTGTAATATTTTTCTTATGTTTGTAAATATTTTTTTATTTTTTGTAACTTAGTTCTTTTTTATTTTTTGTACTTTAGCTAGTTTATTTAATTGTATTTATTTGTAGCAATTGTATTTAATTAATTTATTGATAGTGTAGTGTTAGGTTAATTGTAGGTAATTGTAGGTAGTTTATTTAATTAATTTATTGATAGTCTAGTGTTAGGTTTATTTGTAACTTAGGTTAGGATTTCTTTTACAGGTAAATTTGTAATTATTTTAACTATTTTAGCTATTAAATAGTTCTTAACTATTTAATAGCTATTGTACCTGGTTAAAATAAATGCAAAGTTACCTGTAAAATAAATATAAATCCTAAAATAGCTATAATATAATTATAATTTATATTGTAGCTATATTAGGATTTATTTTACAGGTAAGTATTTAGCTTTAAATTGGAATAATTTATTTAATAAGAGTTAATTAATTTCGTTAGATTTAAATTATATTTAACTTAGGGGGGTGTTAGTATTAGGGTTAGACTTAGCTTTAGGGGTTAATCCATTTATTAGAATAGCGGCGAGATTCGCTCGGCAGATTAGGGGCTAATAATTGAAGTTAGGTGTCGGCGATGTTAGGGAGGGCAGATTAGGGGTTAATACTATTTATGATAGGGTTAGTGAGGCGGATTAGAGGTTAATAACTTTATTATAGTAGCGCTCAGGTCCGGTCGGCAGATTAGGGGTTAATAAGTGTAGGCAGGTGGAGGCAACGTTGAGGGGGGCAGATTAGGGGTTAATAAATATAATACAGGGGTCGGTGGTGTTAGGGGCAGCAGATTAGGGGTACATAAGGATAACGTAGGTGGCGGCGCTTTGCGGTCGGCAGATTAGGGGTTAATAAGTGTAGGCAGGTGGAGGCGACATTGAGGGGGGCAGATTAGGGGTTAATAAATATAATACAGGGGTCGGCGGTGTTAGGGGCAGCAGATTAGGGGTTCATAAGGATAACGTAGGTGGCGGTCGGCAGATTATGGGTTAAAAAATTTTTTTCGAGTGTCGGCGATGTGGGGGGGACCTCGGTTTAGGGGTACATAGGTAGTTTATGGGTGTTAGTGTACTTTAGAGTACAGTAGTTAAGAGCTTTATAAACTGGCGTTAGCCCAGAAAGCTCTTAACTACTGACTTTTTTCCTGCGGCTGGAGTTTTGTCATTAGATGTCTAACGCTCACTTCAGACACGACTCTAAATACCGGAGTTAGAAAGATCCCATTGAAAAGATAGTATACGCAATTGACGTAAGGGGATCTGCGGTATGGAAAAGTCGCGGCTGAAAAGTGAGCGTTAGACCCTATTTTGAGTGACTCCAAATACCGGCGGTAGCCTAAAACCAGCGTTAGGAGCCTCTAACGCTGGTTTTCACGGCTAACGCCAAACTCTAAATCTAGGCCAAAGCGTGCATAAAAAAATCACAAAGCGTGCATAAAAAAATCACAAAGCGTGCATAAAAAAATCACAAAGCGTGCATATAAAAAGATTGAATGCATTTTTAAAATAGAAGTAAATTGGATTTTTTTTTAAATCACATGCTCTATCTGAATCATGAAAATGTTTTTTTTTTTTTTTACTTATAGGGACATGAACCCCATTTTTTTATTTTATGATTCAGATAGATCATACAATTTTAAACAACTGTCCAATTTACTTCTATTATCTAATGTGCTTTATTCTCTTGGCATCCATTATTGAAGAAGTAGCAATGCCTTACTGGGTTGCTAGCTGAAAGCCAATGAATAAAGGCATATATGTGCAGCCACCAATAAGTAGCATGCTCTATCTGAATCATGAAATTAAAAAATTGAGTTTCATTGAGTGCCTTTAACTTCATATTACCAAAAACTATATAACAGTGATGATCCTTTCCTAACAATAGCTTGCACATATTTTATTAACCCCATTGATACCAGTATCACACAGGCAGCTAACAACCAGTAACATACAGAACATTTTTTAAACACTTGCTGTCAGTAGCACATACTATTTTGAACTTTTTGACATATAGCGTTTATGATTTCTCTTATCAGAGTTGTCAGGGTTAATAGAGCTACATGGACATACATATACTACTAGATAGTGTTCTCTTTGATCAATTATATCTCATCCATGTTATTGACTTCAAAAGGCTAAGCTTGTCTCTAAGATTCAGACTATCCAGTTTGTAAACCGTCTGCCTTGTTTGAGAGATATAGAGTAAGATAAGAGTGGCTCCAAACTGAAAAGGACAATTAAACATTTTAACCCCTTTCCGGGAGCATAGAACACGTCATGTTAAAAATTGTCCTATCTTTTCCCAGAATGCATTGTCATAATATAAATGTACATATTTGGTGTGCTGATGAAATGATTCTTCCAACTAATCCTAACATAGGTAAGTGCTATGGTACAGTATGACAAACTGCAGCAACTGAAACCTTAGGGTGTGCTGTTTAGTATAACAAATTTTGATAGTTAGTAGAATACAAATGAAAGTTAAACACATAGGGCCTGATGATTAAAAAAATTCTGGCACTCAATATATGTGTGTCTTCACATCCAGTACTCTTCATAGCTAGATAAAAAGCTCTCAAGCTAAATTTTGACTTTTTAAAATTATTTGGAGGAGCCTTGCAGTACTGACAAGGCATATTAGATAAGCTTGCTACAGTGCAGAGGTTTAGATAATTGGGCACATGATGTCTAAAGGTCTCTGGTCTAGGGAGATTATCTAAGAAGAAATGCAACTTTTAGCTCAAGAGTTGTTAAAGGGACAGTCAACACCAGAATATTTGTTGTTTAAAAAGATAGATAATCCCTTTATTACCCATTCCCCAGTTTTGCATAACAAACACAGTTATAATAATACACGTTTTACCTCTGTAATTACCTTGTATGTAAGCCTCTGCAGACGTCCCCCTTAATTCAGTTCATTTGACAGACTTGCACTTTAGCCAATCAGTGCTCACTTCTCAGTAAATTGATGTGCGTGAGCTCAATGTTATGTTTGGGAAACACATGAACTAATGCCCTCTAATGGTAAAAAACTGTCAAAATCCTTTCAGATTAGAGGTGGCTTTCAAGGTCTAAGAAATTAGCATATGAACCTCCTAGTTTTAGCTTTAAACTAAGAATACCAAGAGAAAAAAGCAAAATTGGTGATAAACGTAAATTGGAAAGCTTTTTTAAAATTGCATGCCCTATTTGAATCATGAAATGTTTTTTTTGGACTTGACTGTCCCTTTAATGTCACTAAGGAGGTTTCTGGACGTGAAGAGTTGGCAAATATGTTGCAATATAATGCCTCCCAAATAAAGTTTTTACATGATTTTAATCCATACTGACAATTTTTTTTATAAATGGACCCTAAGTGATATGTGTAATAATTATAAGTACACAACAATCAGCAACAGCAGATTAACAAGATTTTAAAAAGTGCTCTTTTCCACTATGGGGCCTATTTATCAAAGCTTCAACTGAAAATACGCTTGAATTCCATGTCGTAATTGTCGCGAGATTGATCTGCCGTAGTTATCAAAGCGACAAGATCGGCAAATGTTGAAATTTGTGACGTAAAATACGATCCCACAATCGCAATCCGACGCAGATCGATGCAAGTTGAAAACAGTGGTATTCGAACGGCATTGTGTTCATTCGCCCTCCTATTTGACACTATTTGAAGCTCTCACAAAGTTATCAAAAAATTCTACATTTGCGCTCGCGTCTTTTCCGACTCAGCGTACCTAGTTTTCAATCCACCACCCTTGCCATAGAACTCAATGGGAGTCTGAAAACACAGAAAGCTTATGTTCAATGCTGCAAGATAATTAAGTATATTACATAATAAAAGTAAATTAGAAACTTTATTAAAATTGTATACCTTTTCTAAATCAAACAATATTATTGCCCCACATTTGGTGCACTAGTAGATATAGGGATAAAAATGAAAAATACATTACTACTTATAAATTATGCTACAACTTTGTCTCTCATTACAAAGCAAGGGGACAATATTATTTCTACATATTTGGGGATTTTTCCACCATTTTTGATTGGAATATGCATAATCACATGATTTATGACATCAGCCAATCTGATTCAAATTCACATAATAAACTATCACTAACTAATCAAATTGCTCGATACTTGTGTCATTGATCACTCATCAGAACTTGTAAGTGCCATTTGTTACATTTGAAAGTATGTATATGTGAAATTAGTATTAAAGATAAACGATAATGCTGACATTAGGACACAGTGTAATATTTTAGACAAGGATTTTAATATTCGAATTGATGTTTGATTCAATATAATCTTTAAATGATAGCTCAAAGGGATAGCCCACCTAACTTTAAACTACAACGAATCAGATACAGCAGAAATTAAAATCACCTCTTTACTGACATGCTATTTTCAGTGTATTTCTTCCTTCTCTTGAATTTTTTTTTTTAGTAAGAAATGTCCTCTTATCTGACAGCCCATTTTATAACACCTGTGAAGGGGTGGTTTTAAAAAAAAGATTGCAATCAGGAGGGGTTAGACAGGTGTAGAGAGAAAACTGGCCCAGCTCTTAAAGGGACAGGAAACCCCAAAATATTCTTTCATGATTTGGATAGAACATACAATTTTAAACAACTTTCCAATTTACTTCTATTATCAAATTTGCTTCATTCTCTTGTTATCCTTTTGCTGAAGGAACAGCATTGCACTACTGGCAGCTAGCTGAACACATCTATTTAGCCAATCACAAGAGACAAATGTGTGCAGGCACCAATTAGCAGCTAGCTCCCACTAGTATAGGATATGTGTCTATTCTTTTCCAACAAGGGATACCAAGAGAACAAATCACATTTGAAAATAGAAGTGAATTTTAAAGTGTTTTAAAATTACATGCTCTATGTAATAGGGCGGACATCGTATTATGTCTGTCCGCACTTTAATAAATCTCCCCTAAGACACTCTCGCACACATTCTCTCTCACACACAGTCTCTCTAACACACACAAATACACTCAGTCTTTCACAGACTCACACACACAGAAATACACTGACAAACACAAAGACACACACTCTCACACATAAAGACACTCCCACACGAAGACACACACACACAAGAGAGAAAGAACTGTAGGCATGTATGGGCAGTATGTAGCAAATACACAATGTCGCCTTTTTTATCTGTTTTGGTGCATTGAGAGGAGAGGTAAAATCACCTTACAGCTACGGAGAACAACTAATACAGTGTTGGGTTCTATCAAGTAGATGAATGTGCTCTATTTTGTTTTGCAGTAAAGAAAGTCAGTGCAAACAAATATGAGCCTCCTGTCTAACAATAAAACCACTTCTGTAGTTTTCAACTTTATAACATCAGCAATTAGATTTTGGTTCAATGTGTGGTTTGTTAACTGTAAAAAGCCTCTTTAACAAAAAATTTTTGTGCTTAAGCCGTTCATTGAAAATAAGTTTTCAGTCTCAGTTTAGCTCATTTAACTCTCAAATGTCTCTGTATTCTAAATACGTTCACTTTTCATGGTCCTATAAACCTATATGTCTAATTTGAACGCTATTTGGCCAGGCTAGTACCCAAATTATAGGTTAGATCTTAAATTTAAATGGACAGTGTACTGTAAAATTTATTTCCCCTTAATGTGTTTCCATTTACTTGTTTTACTGGCAGAGTACAAAATGTATAGGAAATTGCTAATTTGGGTTAATTTTGTATATGAAATAGCTATTTTTATACTTTTAAACCACAATCTAATCAAATGTGCTGAACTTGCAAGGAGAAAATACCTTTCTTATCAATCTCTATATACATAGGGGGGTAGTTATCAAGCCGTCAACCTCAAATACGCTGGAATTCCGCAGCGTATTTGTGGCGAGGCTGATTCGCCTTAGTTATCAAAGGCTAGAGACCAGCAAAAGTAGAATTTTGTGACGTAAACTTCGATCCGCCGGACTCAGTCCGACACAGATCGATTCTTATGTCACTACAGATGTGCGGCACAATCTGACTACTTTTGCTAGTTATCAAAAAACTAGCAGGTACGCTCGGCACTTTTACGGCCCAGCGTCCCTGGTTTTCAAACCGCCACCCTGGAGGCGGCGGATCCCATAGGAATCAATGGGAGTCTGACCATAGCGAAAGTACAAGTTCGCTGCTGCCAGACATCCCATTGATTTCTATGGGAGCTGTCTACACCTAACACCCTAACATGTACCCCGAGTCTAAACACCTCTAATCTGTCCCCCCCCTACACCGCCGCAACTAAATAAAATGATTAACCCCTAAACCGCGCTCACGGAGCCACCGCAAGCTACTCTATACATATTAACCCCTAAACTGCCGCTCCCGGAGCCCACCGCCACCTACATGATACCTAGTAACCCCTTATCCTGCCCCCCCTATAATAAAGTTATTAACCCCTATCCTGCCGATCCCGCACCTCGCTGTAAATAAATAAATAGTTTAACCCCTAAACCGCCGCTCCCTGACCCTGCCGCAACCTATATTAAATTTATTAACCCCTAATCTGCCCCCCCTACACCGTCGCCACCTATAATACATTTATTAACCCCTATCCTGCCCCCCACTACACCGCCGCCACTGTAATAAATTTATTAACCCCTAAACCTAAGTCTAACACTAACCCTAACACCCCCCCCTAACTTAAATATTAATTAAATAAATCTAAATAATATTTCTATTATTAACTAAGGCCTAGATTTGGAGTTTGGCGGTAGCCGTGAAAACCAGCGTTAGAGGCTCCTAACGCTGGTTTTAGGCTACCGCCGGTATTTGGAGTCATTCAAAAAGGGTCTAACGCTCACTTTTCAGCCGTTACTTTTCCATACCGCAGATCCCCTTACGTCAATTGTGTATCCTATCTTTTCAATGGGATCTTTCTAACGCCGGTATTTAGAGTCGTGGCTGAAGTGAGCGTTAGAAATCTAACGACAAAACTCCAGCCGCAGAAAAAAGTCAGTAGTTAAGAGCTTTCTGGGCTAACGCCGGTTTATAAAGCTCTTAACTACTGTGCTCTAAAGTACACTAAAACCCATAAACTACCTATGTACCCCTAAACCAAGGTCCCCCCACATCGCCGCCACTCAATTAAATATTTTTAACCCCTAATCTGCCGACCGCCACCTACGTTATACTTATGTACCCCTAATCTGCTGCCCCTAACACCGCCGACCCCTGTATTATATTTATTAACCCCTAACCTGCCCCCCACAACGTCGCAGCCAGCTACCTACAATAATTAACCCCTAATCTGCCGACCGCAAAGAGCCGCCACCTACATTATAGCTATGTACCCCTAATCTGCTGCCCCTAACACCGCCGACCCCTGTATTATATTTATTAACCCCTAATCTGCCCCCCTCAACGTCGCCTCCACCTGCCTACACTTATTAACCCCCTAATCTGCCGAGCGGACCGCACCCACTACTATAATAAAGTTATTAACCCCTAATCCGCCTCACCTAACCCTATAATAAATAGTATTAACCCCTAATCTGCCCTCCCTAACATCGCCGACACCTAACTTCAATTATTAACCCCTAATCTGCCGACTGGAGCTCACCGCTATTCTAATAAATGTATTAACCCCTAAAGCTAAGTCTAACCCTAACACTAACACCCCCCCTAAGTTAAATATAATTTTAATCTAACGAAATTAATTAACTCTTATTAAATAAATTATTCCTATTTAAAGCTAAATACTTACCTGTAAAATAAATCCTAATATAGCTACAATATAAATTATAATTATATTATAGCTATTTTAGGATTAATATTTATTTTACAGGTAACTTTGTATTTATTTTAACCAGGTACAATAGATATTAAATAGTTAAGAACTATTTAATAGCTAAAATAGTTAAAATAATTACAAATTTTACCTGTAAAATAAATCCTAACCTAAGTTACAATTAAACCTAACACTACACTATCAATAAATTAATTAAATAAAATACCTATAATTATCTACAATTAAACCTAACACTACACTATCAATAAATACATTAAATACAATTCCTACAAATAAATACAATGAAATAAACTAAGTAAAGTACAAAAAATAAAAAGAACTAAGTTACAAAAAATAAAAAAATATTTACAAACATTAGAAATATATTACAACAATTTTTAAACTAATTACACCTACTCTAAGCCCCCTAATAAAATAACAAAGCCCCCCAAAATAAAAAAATGCCCTACCCTATTCTAAATTACTAAAGTTCAAAGCTCTTTTACCTTACCAGCCCTTTGCCTTGAGTCGTCTTCACCCAGCCGAGCCAAATTCTTCATCCAAGCAGAGCAAGAAGAGGTCCTCCATCCGGTAGAAGTCTTCATCCAAGCGGGGGCAGAAGAGGTCTTCCATCCGATTGAAGTCTTCATCACAAGAGGCATCTTCTATCGCCATCCATCCGGAGCAGAGCGGCAGCATCCTGAAGACCTCCGACGCGGAACATCATCCTGGCCGACGACTGAACGACGAATGACGGTTCCTTTAAATGACGTCATCCAAGATGGCGTCCCTCGAATTCCGATTGGCTGATAGGATTCTATCAGCCAATCGGAATTAAGGTAGGAATATTCTGATTGGCTGATGGAATCAGCCAATCAGAATCAAGTTCAATCCCGATTGGCTGATCCAATCAGCCAATCAGATTAAGCTTGCATTCTATTGGCTGTTCTGATCAGCCAATAGAATGCAAGCTCAATCGGAACAGCCAATAGAATGCGAGCTCAATCTGATTGGCTGACTGGATCAGCCAATCGGATTGAACTTGAATCTGATTGGCTGATTCAATCAGCCAATCAGATTTTTCCTACCTTAATTCCGATTGGCTGATAGAATCTTGGATGACGTCCCTTAAAGGAGCCTTCATTCGTCGGTAGTCCGTCGGGAAAGAAGGATGTTCCGTGTCGGCGGGATGAAGATTCAAGACCCGGCTTGAAGATGACCTCGCCCGGATAGAAGACTTCTTCAGCGCCTCTTGGAAGATGACATCGCCCGGATGGAAGATTTCTTCAGCGCCGCTTGGAGGATCACTTCATCGGATGGAAGATTTCTTCAGCGCCCCTTGGATGATCACTTCTGCCGGTCCGGATGTCCTCTTCAGTTCCATCGGTGGCTCGGCTGAGTGAAGACGACTAAAGGTAGGATGATCTTACAGGGGATTAGTGTTAGGTTATTTTAAGGGGGGTTTGGGTTAGATTAGGGGTATGTGGGTGGTGGGTTTTAATGTTGGGGGGGGTTTATTTTTCTTTTACAGACAAAAGAGCTGAATTCTTTGGGGCATGCCCCCACAAAAGGCCCTTTTAATGGCTGGTAAGGTAAAAGAGCTTTGAACTTTTTTAATGTAGAATAGGGTAGGGCATTTTTTTATTTTGGGGGGTTTGTTATTTTATTAGGGGGCTTAGATTAGGTGTAAGTAGCTTAAAATTGTTGTAATATTTTTTTTAAATGTTCGTAACTTATTTTTTTTATTTTTTGTAACTTAGCTTTTTTTATTTTTTGTACTTTAGTTAGTTTATGTAATTGTATTTAATTGTAGTTATTTGTAGGTAATTTATTTAATTTATTTAATGATAGTGTAGTGTTAGGTTTAATTGTAACTTAGGTTAGGATTTATTTTACAGGTAATTTTGTATTTCTTTTATCTAGGTAGTTATTAAATAGTTAATAAACTATTTAATAACTATTCTAACTAGCTAAAATAAATACAAAGTTACCTGTAAATAAATATAAATCCTAAGATAGCTACAATGAAACATTTTAATTATATTGTAGCTATCTTAGGGTTTATTTTACAGGTAAGTATTTAGTTTTAAATATGAATAATTTATTAAAGTATAGTGTAGTGTTAGGTGTAATTGTAACTTAGGTTAGTTTTTTATTTTACAGGTACATTTCTCTTTATTTTAGCTAGGTAAGCTATTAAATAGTTAATAAACTATTTAATAGCTATTGTACCTAGTTAAAATAAATTGAAAGGTACCTGTAAAATAAAAATAAATCCTAAGATAGCTACAATATAATTATTATTTATATTGTAGCTATATTAGGGTTTATTTTAAAGGTAAGTATTTAGTTTTAAATAGGATTAACTTAGTTAATAATATAAATATTACTTTAGATTTATTTAATTAATATTTAAGTTAAGGGGGTGTTAGGGTTAGTGTTTAGACTTAGGTTTAGGGGTTAATAATTTTATTACAGTGGCGGCGGTGTAGTGGGGGGCAGGATAGGGGTTAATAAATTTATTATAGGTGGCGACGGTGTAGGGGGGGGCAGGATAGGGGTTAATAAATTTATTATAGGTGGCGATGGTGTAGGGGGGGGCAGGATAGGGGTTAATAAATTTAATATAAGCTATGCGGGGCGGGGTTCAGGGTAGTGGCGGTTTAGGGGGTTAAACTATTTATTTATTTGCGGCAAGGTGCGGGATCGAGCAGGATAGGGGTTAATAAACTTTATTATAGAGGGCGACGGTATAAAGGGGGGCAGGATAGGGGTTACTAGGTATAATGTAGGTGCGAGCGGTGTCCGGGAGCGGCGGTTTAGGGGCTTAATACATTTATAAGACTGGCGGCAGGGTCTAGGAGCGGCGGTTTAGAGCTAAATAACTTTATTTAGTTGCGGGGGGCTCCGGGGGCGCCGGTATAGGGGGTAGAACAGTGTAGTTTAGTGTGAGTGCTTAGTGACAGGCTAGCAAGAAAGCTGTCAAACAGCCGAAGAGCAGCGAGATCGGATGAGTGATAACTCTCACAGTCCACTGCTCATCGCCCCGCAGCTTTTTGACAGCTTTACTTGATAACTTAGACAAATTTTTTCAGGTCCGCGGCGGCGATGTGAGGCGAGCTTAGGCGGGCGTATTGGGCCGGCGAAGGCAGGAAAGTTGACATGTTGATAACTACCCCCCATAGAGACATTCTTAGCTTTATCTCTGTCTGTATACAGAAAATCCAATACATAGGACCTGATATTCAAAACCTTGCATTGTAATGTAGGAATCTCTGTTTCACATAAAGAACACTACATAGCAACATTAACATTTCTCAAGATAACATTTATGTTTCTAATTTTTTTTTATGGGCCTCAAAATAACTACGGCCTAGATTTGGAGTTCGGCGGTAGCCGTCAAAACCAGCGTTAGAGGCTCCTAACGCTGGTTTTGGCCGCCCGCTGGTATTTGGAGTCAGTGATTAAAGGGTCTAACGCTCACTTTTCAGCCGCGACTTTTCCATACCGCAGATCCCCCTACGCCATTTGCGTAGCTTATCTTTTCAATGGGATCTTTCTAACGCTGGTATTTAGAGTCGTTTCTGAAGTGAGCGTTAGAGCTCTACCGACAAGATTCCAGCCGCCTGAAAATAGCAGGAGTTAAGAGCTTTCTGGCTAACGCCGGTTCATAAAGCTCTTAACTACTGTACCCTAAAGTAACACTAACACCCATAAACTACCTATGTACCCCTAAACCGAGCTCCCCCCACATCGCCGCCACTCGATTAAAATTTTTAACCCCTAATCTGCCGACCGCCACCTACGTTATACTTATGTACCCCTAATCTGCTGCCCCTAACCCCGCCGACCCCTGTATTACATTTATTAACCCCTAACCTGCCCCCCACAACGTCGCCGCCAGCTACTTAAAATAATTAACCCCTAATCTTCCGACCGCAAAGCGCCGCCACCTACGTTATCCCTATGTACCCCCTAATCTGATACCCCTAACACCGCCGACCCCTATATTATATTTATTAACCCCTAATCTGCCCCCCTCAACGTCGCCGACACCTGCCTACACTTATTAACCCCTAATCTGCCGAGCGGACCTGAGCGCTACTATAATAAAGTTATTAACCCCTAATCCGCATCACTAACCCTATCATTAAATAGTATTAACCCCTAATCTGCCCTCCCTAACATCGCCGACACCTACCTTCAATTTTAACCCCTAATCTGCCGAGCGGACCTCACCGCTATTCTAATAAATGTATTAACCCCCTAAAGCTAAGTCTAACCCTAACACTAACACCCCCCTAAGTTAAATATAATTTACATCTAACGAAATAAATTAACTCTTATTAAATAAATTATTCCTATTTAAAGCTATAATACTTACCTGTAAAATAAATCCTAATATAGCTACAATATAAATTATAATTATATTATAGCTATTTTAGGATTAATATTTATTTTACAGGCAACTTTGTAATTATTTTAACCAGGTACAATAACTATTAAATAGTTAAGAACTATTTAATTAGTTACCTAGTTAAAATAATAACAAATTTACCTGTAAAATAAATCCTAACCTAAGATATAATTAAACCTAACACTACCCTATCAATAAAATAATTAAATAAACTACCTACAATTACCTACAATTAACCTAACACTACACTATCAATAAATAAATTAAATACAATTCCTACAAATAAATACAATTAAATAAACTAGCTAAAGTACAAAAAATAAAAAGAACTAAGTTACAGAAAATAAAAAAATATTTACAAACATAATAAAAATATTACAACAATTTTAAACTAATTACACCCTACTCTAAGCCCCCTAATAAAATAACAAAGCCCCCCAAAATAAAAAATTCCCTACCCTATTCTAAATTAAAAAAGTTACAAGCTCTTTTACCTTACCAGCCCTGAACAGGGCCCTTTGCGGGGCATGCCCCCAAGGATTTCAGCTCTTTTGCCTGTAAAAAAAAACATACCATACCCCCCCCAACATTACAACCCACCACCCACATACCCCTAATCTAACCCAAACCCCCCTTAAATAAACCTAACACTAAGCCCTGAAGATCTTCCTACCTTGTCTTCACATCCAGGTATCACCGATCCGTCCTGGCTCCAAGATCTTCATCCAACCCCAAGCGGGGGTTGGCGATCCATAATCCGGTGCTCCAAAGTCTTCCTCCTATCCGGCAAGAAGAGGACATCCGGACCGGCAAACATCTTCTCCAAGCGGCATCTTCGATCTTCTTCCATCCGGAGCGAAGCGGCAGGATCCTGAAGACATCCAGCGCGGAACATCCATCTGGACCGACGACTGAACGACGAATGACTGTTCCTTTAAGGGACGTCATCCAAGATGGCGTCCCTCGAATTCCGATTGGCTGATAGGATTCTATCAGCCAATCGGAATTAAGGTAGGAATTTTCTGATTGGCTGATGGAATCAGCCAATCAGAATCTAGTTCAATCCGATTGGCCGATCCAATCAGCCAATCAGATTGAGCTCGCATTCTATTGGCTGATCGGAACAGCCAATAGAATGCGAGCTCAATCTGATTGGATGACGTCCCTTAAAGGAACAGTCATTCGTCGTTCAGTCGTCGGTCCGGATGGATGTTCCGCGCTGGATGTCTTCAGGATCCTGCCGCTTCGCTCCGGATGGAAGAAGATCGAAGATGCCGCTTGGAGAAGATGTTTGCCGGTCCGGATGTCCTCTTCTTGCCGGATAGGAGGAAGACTTTGGAGCACCGGATTATGGATCGCCAACCCCCGCTTGGGTTGGATGAAGATCTTGGAGCCAGGACGGATCGGTGATACCTGGATGGTGAAGACAAGGTAGGAAGATCTTCAGGGCTTAGTGTTAGGTTTATTTAAGGGGGGTTTGGGTTAGATTAGGGGTATGTGGGTGGTGGGTTGTAATGTTGGGGGGGGGGGGTATTGTATGTTTTTTTTTACAGGCAAAAGAGCTGAAATTCTTGGGGCATGCCCCGCAAAGGGCCCTGTTCAGGGCTGGTAAGGTAAAAGAGCTTGTAACTTTTTTAATTTAGAATAGGGTAGGGAATTTTTTATTTTGGGGGGCTTTGTTATTTTATTAGGGGGCTTAGAGTAGGTGTAATTAGTTTAAAATTGTTGTAATATTTTTCTTATGTTTGTAAATATTTTTTTATTTTCTGTAACTTAGTTCTTTTTTATTTTTTGTACTTTAGCTAGTTATTTAATTGTATTTATTTGTAGGAATTGTGTTTAATTAATTTATTGATAGTGTAGTGTTAGGTTAATTGTAGGTAATTGTAGGTAGTTTATTTAATTATTTTATTGATAGGGTAGTGTTAGGTTTATTTGTAACTTAGGTTAGGATTTATTTTACAGGTAAATTTGTTATTATTTTAACTAGGTAACTATTAAATAGTTCTTAACTATTTAATAGCTATTGTACCTGGTTAAAATAATTACAAAGTTGCCTGTAAAATAAATATTAATCCTAAAATAGCTATAATATAATTATAATTTATAGTGTAGCTATATTAGGATTTATTTTACAGGTAAGTATTTAGCTTTAAATAGGAATAAGTTATTTAATAAGAGTTAATTTATTTCGTTAGATAAATATTATATTTAACTTAGGGGGGGTGTTAGTGTTAGGGTTAGACTTAGCTTTAGGGGTTAATCCATTTATTAGAATAGCGGTGAGCTCCGATCGGAAGATTAGGGGTTAATAATTGAAGTTAGGTGTCGGCGATGTTAGGGAGGGCAGATTAGGGGTTAATACTATTTATGATAGGGTTAGTGAGGCGGATTAGGGGTTAATAACTTTATTATAGTAGCGCTCAGGTCCGCTCGGCAGATTAGGGGTTAATAAGTGTAGGCAGGTGTCGGCGACGTTGTGGGGGGCAGGTTAGGGGTTAATAAATATAATATAGGGGTCGGCGGTGTTAGGGGTAGCAGATTAGGGGTACATAGGGAGAACGTAGGTTGCGGCGGTTTACGGAGCGGCAGATTAGGGGTTAAAAAAAATATGCAGGGGTCAGCGATAGCGGGGGCGGCAGATTAGGGGTTAATAAGTGTAAGGTTAGGGGGTGTTTAGACTCGGGGGTACATGTTAGGGTGTTAGGTGCAGACGTAGGAAGTGTTTCCCCATAGGAAACAATGGGGCTGCGTTAGGAGCTGAACGCTGCTTTTTTGCAGGTGTTAGGTTTTTTTTCAGCTCAAATAGCCCCATTGTTTTCTATGGGAGAATCGTGCACAAGCACGTTTTTGAGGCCGGCCGCGTCCGTAAGCAACTCTGGTATCGAGAGTTGCATTTGCGGTAAAAATGCTCTACGCTCCTTTTTTGGAGCCTAACGCAGCATTTGTTTGAACTCTCGATACCAGAGTTAATTTTATGGTGCGGCCAGAAAAAAGCCCGCGGAGCGTTAACAGCCCTTTTACCGCCGAACTCCAAATCTAGGCCTAAGAGACTTCTTAGAATATCGATGTATTAAATATCAGGCCCATAGATAGAACAATAAACTTTTCGTACCTACAGCTTCCATTCTCTGCTGGGAGGTTGATTTGTTCTAATATATTTCTCCTGTTAAGTGTAGTCAGTCCACGGGTCATCCATTACTTATGGGATATTAACTCCTCCCCAACAGGAAGTGCAAGAGGATCACCCAAGCAGAGCTGCTATATAGCTCCTCCCCTCTACGTCACACCCAGTCATTCTCTTGCACCCAACTAATAGATAGGATGTGTGAGAGGACTGTGGTGATTAAACTTAGTTTTTATATCTTCAATCAAAAGTTTGTTATTTTAAAACGGCACCGGAGTGTGTTGTTTTTCTTCTCAGGCAGAATTTGAAGAAGAATCTACCTGAGTTTTTTGTATGATCTTAGCGGACGTAACTAAGATCCATTTGCTGTTCTCGGCCATTCTGAGGAGTGAGGTAACTTCAGATCAGGGGACAGCGGGCAGGTTCACCTGCAAAGAACTATGTTGCAGTATATTATTTTCTAAGGAATGGAATTGACTGAGAAAATACTGCTAATACCGATATAATGTAAGTACAGCCTTAAATGCAGTAGTAGCAACTGGTATCAGGCTGATATGTATGTATGTTTACACTTAAGTATTTCTGGGGAATGGCACTTCACTGGGAAAATACTGTATGCATATAACTTTTAGCCTAACTTGCAGTGTGAACGACTAGCAGCAGGCTTTTAATGACATTTCATAAATTAGATTTTAAACGTTTGCTGGCATGTTAAATCGTTTAATTATCTGAGGTACTTGGTGAAAAATTGTTTTGGGCATTATTTTTCCACATGGCTGTCGTTTGTTTTAAATTAAAACAGTTTACTGAGCTTCCCTCACTGTTGTATTGTGAGTGGGAGGGGCCTATTTTGGCACTTTTACTACGCATCAGAAATTCAGTCACAGTCTACCTTTTTCTCCCTGCATGATCCAGGACGTCTCCACAGAGCTCAGGGGTCTTCAAAACTAGTTTTGAGGGAGGTAATCACTCACAGCAGACCTGTGAGACTGTGCTTTGACTGTGATAAAAACGCTTATATTTTCAATTGTTATACGTTTTTTCTGATATTAAGGGTTAATCATCCATTGCTAATGTGTGCAATCCTTTGCTAAATTTATGCTTTTACTGTGAAAATTTGGTTTCTATAACTAATCCGGTTCATTGTTATTCAACCGTGACAGTTTTTCTGTGCTTCTTAAAGGCACAGTAACGTTTTGCATATTGCTTGTAATTTTAGTTGAAAAGTATTTCCAAGCTTGCTAGTCTAATTGCTAGTTTGTTAAACATGTCTGACACAGAGGAATCTCTTTGTGCAATATGTTCAAAAGCCAAGGTGGAGCCCAATAGAAATTTATGTACTAATTGCATTGATGCTACTTTAAATAAAAGTCAATCTGTACATGTTAAGCAACATTCACCAGACAGCGAGGGGGAAGTTATGCCGACTAACTTGCATCACGTGTCAGTACCTGCATCTCCTGCTCAGGAGGTGCGTGATATTGTAACGCCAAGTACATCAGGGCGGCCATTACAAATCACTCTACAAGACATGGCTAATGTTATGACTGAAGTTTTGTCTAAATTGCCAGAACTTAGGGGTAAACGAGATCACTCTGGGGTGAGAACAGAGTGGCTGATAATGCTAGGGCCATGTCTGATACTGCGTCACAATTTGCAGAACATGAGGACGGAGAGCTTCATTCTGCGGGTGACGGATCTGATCCAAATAAACTGGATTCAGACATTTCAAATTTTAAGTTTAAGCTGGAAAACCTCCGTGTATTGCTAGGGGAGGTGTTAGCGGCTCTGAATGATTGTAACACAGTTGCAATCCCAGAGAAAATGTGTAGGTTGGATAAATATTTTGCGGTACCGACGAGTACTGACGTTTTTCCTATACCTAGAGACTTACTGAAATTGTTACTAAGGAGTGGGATAGACCCGGTGTGCCTTTCTCACCCCCTCCTATATTCAGAAAAATGTTTCCAATAGACACCACCACACGGGACTTATGGCAAACGGTCCCTAAGGTGGAGGGAGCAGTTTCTACTTTAGCTAAGCGTACCACTATCCCGGTGGAGGATAGCTGTGCCTTTTCAGATCCAATGGATAAAAGTTAGAGGGTTACCTTAAGAAAATGTTTGTTCAACAAGGTTTTATATTGCAACCCCTTGCATGCATTGCGCCTGTCACCGCTGCGGCAGCATTTTGGTTTGAGTCTCTGGAAGAGACCCTTGACTCAGCGCCATTAGATGAGATTACACACAAGCTTAAAACCCTTAAGCTAGCTAATTCATTTATTTCTGATGCCGTAGTACATTTAACTAAACTTACGGCTAAGAATTCCGGATTCGCCATTCAGGCACGCAGAGCGCTGTGGCTAAAATCCTGGTCAGCTGATGTAACTTCATAAATCTAAATTACTTAACATACCTTTCAAGGGGCAGACTTTATTCGGGCCCGGTTTGAAAGAAATTATCGCTGATATTACGGGAGGTAAAGGCCATGCCCTGCCTCAAGACAGAGCCAAACCTAGGGCTAGACAGTCTAATTTTTCGTGCCTTTCGTAACTTCAAGGCAGGAGCAGCATCAACTTCCTCTGCTCCAAAACAGGAAGGAGCTGTTGCTCGCACAGACAAGGCTGGAAACCTAACCAGACCTGGAACAAGGGCAAGCAGGCCAGAAAACCTGCTGCTGCCCCCTAAGACAGCATGAAGTGAGGGCCCCCGATCCGGAAACGGATCTAGTGGGGGGCAGACTCTCTCTCTTCGCCCAGGCTTGGGCAAGAGATGTCCAGGATCCCTGGGCGTTGGAGATCATATCTCAGGGATATCTTCTGGACTTCAAAGCTTCTCCTCCACAAGGGAGATTTCACCTTTCAAGGTTGTCAACAAACCAGATAAAGAAAGAGGCGTTTCTACGCTGTGTACAAGACCTTTTACTAATGGGAGTGATCCACCCAGTTCCGCGGTCGGAACACGGACAAGGGTTTTACTCAAATCTGTTTGTGGTTCCCAAGAAAGAGGGAACCTTCAGACCAATATTGGATTTAAAGATCCTAAACAAATTCCTAAGAGTTCCATCGTTCAAAATGGAAACTATTCGGACAATCTTACCCATGATCCAAAGAGGTCAGTACATGACCACAGTGGATTTAAAGGATGCTTACCTTCACATACCGATTCACAAAGAACATTACCGGTATCTAAGGTTTGCCTTTCTAGACAGGCATTACCAGTTTGTAGCTCTTCCCTTCGGGTTGGCTACGGCTCCAAGAATCTTTACAAAGGTTCTGGGCTCTCTTCTGGCGGTACTAAGACCGCAAGGAATTTCGGTAGCTCCGTACCTAGACGACATTCTGATACAAGCGTCAAGCTTCAATACTGCCAAGTCTCATACAGAGTTAGTACTGGCATTTCTAAGGTCGCATGGGTGGAAAGTGAACGAGGAGAAGAGTTCTCTCTTACCACTCACAAGAGTTCCCTTCTTGGGGACTCTTATAGATTCTGTAGAAATGAAAATTTACCTGACAGAGGACAGGTTAACAAAGCTTCTAAATGCTTGCCGTGTCCTTCATTCCATTCAACACCCGTCAGTGGCTCAATGCATGGAGGTAATTGGCTTAATGGTAGCGGCAATGGACATAGTTCCTTTTGCACGCCTGCATCTCAGACCGCTGCAATTGTGCATGCTAAGTCAGTGGAATGGGGATTACTCAGATTTGTCCCTACGCTGAATCTGGATCAAGAGACCAGAGATTCTCTTCTATGGTGGCTTTCTCGGCCACATCTGTCCAGGGGGATGCCCTTCAGCAGGCCAGACTGGACAATTGTAACAACAGACGCCAGCCTACTAGGTTGGGGCGCTGTCTGGAATTCCCTGAAGGCTCAGGGATAGTGGACTCAAGAGGAGAGTCTCCTTCCAATAAACATTCTGGAATTGAGAGCAGTTCTCAATGCCCTTCTGGCTTGGCCTCAGTTAGCAACTCTGAGGTTCATCAGGTTTCAGTCGGACAACATCACGACTGTGGCTTACATCAACCATCAGGGAGGGACAAGGAGTTCCCTAGCGATGATGGAAGTATCAAAGATAATTCGCTGGGCAGAGTCTCACTCTTGCCACCTGTCAGCGATCCACATCCCAGGAGTGGAGAACTGGGAGGCGGATTTCCTAAGTCGCCAGACTTTTCATCCGGGGGAGTGGGAACTTCATCCGGAGGTCTTTGCCCAAATACTTCGACGTTGGGGCAAACCAGATATGGATCTCATGGCGTCTCGCCAGAAACGCCAAGCTTCCTTGTTACGGGTCCAGGTCCAGGGACCCGGGAGCGGTCCTGATAGATGCTTTGACAGCACCTTGGACCTTCAGGATGGCTTATGTGTTTCCACCCTTCCCGATGCTTCCTCGTTTGATTGCCAGGATCAAACAGGGAGAAAGCATCGGTGATTTCTAATAGCGCCTGCGTGGCCACACAGGACCTGGTATGCAGATCTAGTGGACATGTCATCCTGTCCACCTTGGTCTCTGCCTCTGAGAAGGACCTTCTAATTCAGGGTCCTTTCAAACATCAAAATCTAATTTCTTGAAGCTGACTGCATGGAAATTGAAACGCTTGATTTTATCAAAGCGTTGGATTTTCAGGAGCTCAGTAATTGCTTACCTCTTCATACAGGCTAGGAAACCTGTTACCAGGAAGATTTACCATAAGATATGGCGATAAATACTTACACTGGTGCGAATCCAAGAGTTACTTCATGGAGTAAGGTTAGGATTCCTAGGATATTGTCTTTTTCTACAAGAAGGTTTAGAAAAGGGTTTATCTGCAAGTTCCTTAAAGGGACAGATCTCAGCTCTGTCCATCCTTTTACACAACCGTCTGTCAGAAGTTCCAGACGTTCAGGCTTTTTGTCAGGCTTTGGCTAGGATTATAGCCTGTGTTTAAACGACTGTAGCTCCACCGTGGAGCTTAAACTTAGTTCTTAACGTTTTTACAGGGGGTTCCGTTTGAACCCCTTCATTCCATTGATATCAAGCTGTTATCTTGGAAAGTTCTGTTTTTAATGGCTATTTCCTCGGCTCGTAGAGTCTCTGAGTTATCAGCCTTACATTGTGATTCTCCTTATCTGATTTTTTCATTCAGATAAGGTAGTTCTGCGTACTAAACCTGGGTTCTTACCTAAGGTAGTCACTAACAAGAATATCAATCAAGAGATTGTTGTTCCATCATTGTTCCCTAACCCTTCTTCAAAGAAGGAACGACTTCTGCACAATCTAGACGTAGTCCGTGCCCTGAAATTTTATTTACAGGCAACTAAAGATTTTTCGCAAACTTCTTCCCTGTTTGTCGTTTATTCTGACAGAGGGAGAGGATCAAAAAGCATCTGCCTACCTCTCTATCCTTTTGGCTTCGTTGCATAATACGTTTTAGCCTATGAGACTGCTGGACAGCAACCTCTGAAAGGATTACAGCTCATTCTACTAGAGCTGTGGCTTCCACTTGGGCCTTTAAGAATGAGGCCTCTGTTGAACAGATTTGCAAGGCCTGCAAACTTGGTCTTCTCTTCATACTCTTTTCCCAAATTTTACAAATTTGACACTATTTTGCTTCTTCGGAGGCTGGTTTTTGGGAGAAAGGTTCTTCAGGCAGTGGTTCCTTCCGCATAAAGATCCTGCCTGTCCCTCCCGTCATCCTGTGACTTTAGCTTTGGTATTTGGTATCCATAAGTATGGATGACCGTGGACTGACTACACTTAAACAGGAGAAAACATAATTTATGCTTACCTGATAAATTCCTTTCTCCTGTAGTGTAGTCAAGTCCACGGCCCGCCCTGTTTTTTATGGGCAGGTCTAAATTTTAAATTTTTACTCAGTCCACCACTGCACCCTATAGTTCTCTCCTTTCTCGTTTGGGTATTCGGTCGAATGACTGGGTGTGACGTAGAGGGGAGGAGCTATATAGCAGCTCTGCTTGGATGGATCCTCTTGCACTTCCTGTTTGGGGAGGAGTTAATATCCCATAAGTAATGGATGACCCGTGAGCTGACTACACTACAGGAGAAAGGAAAATTTATCAGGTAAGCATAAATTATGTTTTTTTCTTACATAGCTTTTCTTTAGCCATTATTAATCATTTACATTCTTAGCCCCAAATTTATCAAAGGTCTGGCGGACCTGATCCGACAAGCGGATCAGGTCCGCCAGACCTCGCTGTATACGGAGAGCAATACGCTCTCCGTATTCAGCATTGCACCAGCAGCTCACAAGAGCTGTGCTGGTGCAACGCCAACCCCCTGCAGACTCGCGGCCAAAACATCCACCTGCAGGGGGGGTGTCAATTAACCCGATCGTACTCGATCGATTGAATTGCGGCGATATCTGTCCGCCTGCTCAGAGCAGGCAGAAAGGTTATGGAGCAGCGGTATTTAGACCGCTGCTTCACAACTGGTGTTTCTGGCGAGCCTACAGGCTCGCCAGAAACACGGGGCATCAAGCTCCGTTCGGAGCTTGATAGATAGGCCCCGTAGTATAGGTAGCAGTTTAAACACACAAATCAGCTATTTTAAATAGCCAAAAGGCTAAACAAGCTATTTTTAAACAAAATAATACACTGCAGCAGGTAAAAGGGTTCATTTGGAACACATTAAAGGGGAAACCATCTTTAAATGTAACTTCTGCATATACTCAGAAGAACATGTCAATCAAAAACAATTGATCAGCTTCAAACTGGAAGCAGCTTGATCAGTTAATTGTCCTTTGTATATACACAATGCACTAGATTATGTAAGTAAAATCTATATTTTCTTTGGTTTCATTGAAAGATCAATATAAATTCATCATCCATCATTAGTCCTACTGGCTAAGTCCAATGCTGCATATACAAAAATCAATTAGATTTACTGGATCATTGTAACTGAAAAAATCAATATAAAAAATCCAGATTGACAAACAATTTACGATCAATCTAAATGTTACATTGATCTATGATAGTTTATATTGATACTAGTCCTAAAGCCCGTTGTACATGGACCATCTTTTTGCAGTACAGCGGTTCCAACCCCCTTGCTCTCTCATCTATCCCCCTCTCCTTTTGCTCTTTCCCCCTCTATTTTGCTCTCTCTCTCCCCCCCTCTTTCCCTGCTCTCTCTATCCCCCTCTCTCCTGCTCTCTCTATCCCCCTCTCTTTTGCTCTCTCTCCCCTTCTCTTTTCATCCCTCTCTTTTGCGCTCTCTCTCGCCCTCTCTTTTAAGCTCTCTCCCCCTTTCTTTTGCTCTCTCCCCCCTCTCTTTTGCATGTCAATCTCCTCTCTTTTGGCTCTCTCTATCCCCCCTCTTCTGCTCTCTCTGACTCCCCTCTCTCTTTTGCTCTCTCTCTTCCCCTTCTCTTTTGCTCTCTCTCTCCCCCTCTCTTTTGCTCTCTCGCTTCCCCGTCTCTTTTGCTCTTTCTCCCCCTCTATTTGTTCTCTCTCTCTCCCCCTCTCTTTTGCTCTCTCTACCCCCCTCTTTTTTGCTCTCTCTCTACCCCCTCTTTTGCTACTATCTCCCCCTTTCTTTTGCTCTCTCTCTCTCCCTCTCTTTTGCTCTCTCTCCACCTCTCTTTTGCTCTGTCTCTCCCCCTATCTTATGCTCTCTCTCCCCTCTCTTTTGCTCTCTCTCTCTTCCCCCCTTTCTCCCCTGTTTTGCACTCTCTCTCCCCTCTCTTTTGTGCTCCCCCCTCTCTTTTGCTCTCTCTCTCCCCCCTCACTTCCCCCCCTCGTGTTTTGCACTGCTCTCTCTCCCCTCTTTTGCGCTCTCCCCCCTCTCTTTTGCTCTCTCCCCTCCCCTTTCTCCCCCTCTCTTTTGCTGTCTCTCTCCCTCTATTTTTATTCTCTCTCTATCCCTCTCCTTTTGCTCTCTCTCTCTCCCCCTCTCTTTTGCTCTATCCCCCCCTCTCTTTTGTGCTCTCTCTCTTTCCCCCTCTCTTTTGCTCTCTCTCCCCCTTTCTTTTGCTCCCCCCTCTCTTTTGCTCCCCCCTCCCTTTTGCTCTTCCTCTCTTTTGCACTCTCTATCCCCCTCTTTTGCTCTCTCCCCCCTATTTTGCTGTCTCTCTCCCCTTTCTTTTGCTCTCTTTCCCCCTCTCTTTTGCTGTCTCTTGCTCTCCCTCCCCCTCTCTTTTGCACTCTCTCTCCCCTCTCTTTTGCTCTCTCTCCCCTCTCTTTTGCTCTCTCTCTCAAATCTCTTTTGCTCTCTCTCTCCCCTCTCTTTTGCTCTTTCTCCCCCTCTCTTTTGCACTCTCTCTCTCCCCCTCTCTCTTGCTCTCTCTCCCCCTTTCTTTTGCTTTCTCTCTCCCTCTCTTTTGCTTTTTCTCTCCCCCTCTTTTGCTCTCTCTCCCCCTTTCTTTTGCTCTCTCCCCCCTCTTTTTTGCTGCCTCTCTCCCTTTTTTTGCTCTCTCTATCCCCCTCTTTGCTTTCTCTATCCCTCCTCTTTTGCTCTCTCTATCCCCCTCTCTCCTGCTCTCTCTATCCCCTCTCTCTATTTTGCTCTCTCTCCCCCTCTCTTTTGCTCTCTCTCTCCCCCTCTCTTTTCCTCCCTCTCTTTTGCTCTCTCTAGCCCCCTCTCTTTTGCGCTCTCTCTCCTCCCTTTCTTTTGCTCTCTCCCCCTGTCTTTTGCTGTCGATCTCCCTCTCTTTTGCTTTTTCTCTCCCCCTCTTTTGCTCTCTCTCCCCCTTTCTTTTGCTCTCTCCCCCCTCTTTTTTGCTGCCTCTCTCCCTTTTTTTGCTCTCTCTATCCCCCTCTTTTGCTTTCTCTATCCCTCCTCTTTTGCTCTCTCTCCCCCCTCTCTTTTGCTTTCTCTATCCCCCCTCTCTTTTGCTTTCTCTATCCCTCCTCTCCTGCTCTCTCTATTCCCCTCTCTCCTGCTCTCTCTATCCACTCTCTCTATTTTGCTCTCTCTCCCCCTCTCTTTTGCTCTCTCTCTCCCCCTCTCTTTTCCTCCCTCTCTTTTGCTCTCTCTATCCCCCCTCTTCTGCTCACTCTGACTCCCCTCTCTCTTTTGCTCTCTCTCTTCCCCCTCTCTTTTGCTCTCTCTCTTCCCCCTCTCTTTTGCTCTCTCTCTTCACCTTCTCTTTTGCTCTCTCTCTTCCCCTTCTCTTTTGCTCTCTCTCTTCCCCTTCTCTTTTTGCTCTTTCTCCCCCTTTCTTTTGCTTTCTCTCTCCCTCTCTTTTGCTTTTTCTCTCCTCCTCTTTTGCTCTCTCTCCCCCTTTCTTTTGCTCTCTCCCCCTCTTTTTTGCTCTCTCTATCCCCCTCTTTTGCTTTCTCTATCCCTCCTCTTTTGCTTTCTCTCCCCCCCTCTCTTTTGCTTTCTCTATCCCTCCTCTCCTGCTCTCTCTATCCCCCTCTCTCCTGCTCTCTCTATCCCCTCTCTCTATTTTGCTCTCTCTCCCCCTCTCTTTTGCTCTCTCTCTCCCCCTCTCTTTTCCTCCCTATCTTTTGCTCTCTCTATCCCCCCTCTTCTGCTCTCTCTGAGTCCCCTCTCTCTTTTGCTCTCTCTCTTCCCCCTCTCTTTTGCTCTCTCTCTTTCCCCTCTCTTTTGCTCTCTGTCATCCCCTTCTCTTTTTCTCTCTCTCTTCCCCTTCTATTTTGCTCTCTCTCTCCCCCCTCTCTTTTGCTCTCTCTCCCCCCTCTTTTTTGCTCTCTCTATCCCCCTCTTTTGCTCTCTCTACCCCTCTTTTTTCTATCTCTCTCCCCTTTATTTTGCTCTCTCTTTCTCTCCCTCTCTTTTGCTCTCTTTCCACCTCTCTTTTGCTCTCTCTCTTTCCCTATCTTATGCTCTCTCTCTCCCCTCTCTTTTTCTCTCTCTCTCCCCTCTCTTCCCCCCTCTCCTCCCTTCTTTTGCACTCTCTCTCCCCTCTCTTTTGCGCTCCCCCCTCTCTTTTGCTCTCTCTACCCCTCGCTTCCCCCCCCTCTCTTTTGCATGCTCTCTCTCTCCCCTCTTTTGCTCTCTCTCTCCCCCCTCTCTTTTGCTCTCCCTCTCCCCTTTCTCCCCCTATCTTTTGCTGTCTCTCTCCCTCTATTTTGCTCTCTCTCTCTCCCCTCTCTTTTGCTCTCTCTCTCCTCTATTTTATTCTCTCTCTATCCCCTCTAATTTGCACTCTCTCTCCCCTCTCTTTTGCTCTATCCCCCCTCTCTTTTGTGCTCTCTCTCTTCCCCTCTCTTTTGCTCTCTCTCTCCCCCTTTCTTTTGCTCCCTCCCTCTCTTTTGCTCCTCCCTCTCTTTTGCACTCTCTATCCCCCCTCTTTTGCTCTCTCCCCCCCTATTTTGCTCTCTCTGTCCCCTTTCTTTTGCTCTCTTTCCCCCTCTGTTTTGCTGTCTCTCTTTTGCTCTCTCTCTCCCCCCTCTCTTTTGCACTCTCTCTCCCCTCTCTTTTGCTCTCTCTCCTCTCTCTTTTGCTTTCTCTCTCCAATCTCCTTTGCTCTCTCTCTCCCCTGACTTTTGCTCTCTCTCCCCTCTCTTTTGCTCTCTCTCCCCCTATCTTTTGCACTCTCTCTCTCCCCCTCTCTTTTGCTCTCTCTCCCCCTTTCTTTTGCTGTCTCTCTCCCTCTCTTTTGCTTTTTCTCTCCCCCTCTTTTGCTCTCTCTCCCCCTTTCTTTTGCTCTCTCCACCTCTTTTTTGCTGCCTCTCTCCCTTTTTTTGCTCTCTCTATCCCCCCTCTTTTGCTTTCTCTATCCCTCCACTTTTGCTCTCTCCCCCCCCTCTCTTTTGCTTTCTCTATCCCTCCTCTTTTGCTCTCTCTCTCCCTCCCTTTTGCTCTCTCTCTCTCCCCCTCTCTCTTTTGCTCTATCCCCCCTATTTTGCTCTCTCTTTCCCCCCTCTTCCCCCCTCTCTTTTGTGCTCTCTCTCCCCCCTCTCTTTCCCCCTCTCTTTCCCCCCTCTCTTTTGCATGCTCTCTCCCTTATTTTGCGCTCTCCCCCCTCTCTTTTGCTCTCTCTTCTCTCTTTTGCTCTCTGTCTCCCCTTTCTCATCCTCTCTTTTGCTGTCTCTCGCCCTCTCTTTTGCTCTCTCTCCCCCCTCTCTTTTCCTCCCTCTCTTTTGCGCTCTCTCTTCCCCTCTCTTTTGCGCTTTCCTCCCTCTCTTTTGCTCTCTCTCTCCCCCTCTCTTTTGCTCTCTCCCCCTCTTTTTTGCTGTCTCTTTCCCTCCCTCTCTTTTGCTCTCTCTCTCTCCCCCTCTTTTGCTCTCTCTCTCTCTCTCCTCCTCCTCTCTTTTGCTCTCTCCCCCTCTTTTGCTGTCTCTCTCCATCTCTTTTGCTCTCTCTATCCCCCCTCTTTTGCTCTCTCTCTCCCCTCCTCTCTTTTGCTCTCTCCCCCTCTTTTGCTGTCTCTCTCCATCTCTTTTGCTCTCTCTACCCCCCTCTTTTGCTCTCTCTCCCCCTCTCTTTTCCTCTCTCTCTCTCTCCCCCTCTCTTTTGCTCTCTCTCTCCCCCCTTTTTTGCTCTCTCTCTCTATCCCCCATCTTTTGCTCTCTCTCTCCCCTCCTCTCTTTTGCTCTCTCCCCCTCTTTTGCTGTCTCTCTCCATCTCTTTTGCTCTCTCTACCCCCCTCTTTTGCTCTCTCTCCCCCTCTCTTTTCCTCTCTCTCTCTCTCCCCCTCTCTTTTGCTCTCTCCCCTCTCTTTTGATCTCTCTCTCCCTCCTCTCTTTTCCTCCCTCTCTTTTGTGCTCTCTCTTCCCCTCTCTTTTGTGTTCTCTCTTCCCCTCTCTTTTGTTCTCTCCCCCTCTCTTTTGCACTCTCTCTCTCCCCCTCTCTTTTGCTCTCTCTCCCCTCTCTTTTGCTGTCTCTCTCCCTCTCTTTTGCTCTATTTATCCCCCTCTTTTGCTCTCTCTCCCCCCTTTCTTTTGCTCTTTCCCCCTCTCCTTTGCTTTCTCTCTCCCTCTCTTTTGCTCTCTCTCCCCCTCTATTGCTCTCTCTCCCCTCTTTTGCTCTCTCTCTCTCTCCCATCCTCTCTTTTGCTGTCTCCCCCTCTCTTTTGCAGTCTCTCTCCATCTCTTTTGTTCTCTCTATCCCCCATCTTTTGCTCTCTCTATCCCCCCTCTTTTGCTTTCTCTCTCTCTCCCCCTCTCTTTTGCTCTCCCTCTCCCCCTCTTTTGCTTTCTCTATCCCCTTCTTTTACTCTTTCTCTCCCCTTTCTTTTGCTCTCTTCCCCCTCTTTTGCTGTCTCTCTCCCCTCTCTTTTGCTCTCTCTCTCTCCCCTTCTCTTTTGCTCTCTCTATCCTCCCTCTTTTCCTCTCTATTTCCCCCTCTTTTGCTCTCTCTCTCCCCTTTATTTTGCTCTCTCTCCCTCTCTTTTGCTCTCTCTCCCCTCTTATGCCCTCTCTCTCCCCTCTCTTTTGCTCTCTCTCTTACTCCTCCCTCTCTCCCTCCCCTCTCTTTTGAGCTCTCTCTCTCCCCTATCTTTTGCACTCTCCCCCTCTCTTTTGCTCTTTCTCTCCTACTCTTTTGCTCTCTCTCTCCTCCCTTTTTCCCCCCTCTGTCTCCCCCTCTCTTTTGCTCTCTCTCTCCCATCTCTTTTGCTCTCACTCTCCCCCTTCTCACCCTCTTTTTTGTTCTCTCTATCTTTCTTCTCTTTTGCTCTCTCCCCTCTCTTTTGTTCTCTCTCCCCCCCTCTCTTTTGCTCCCTCTCTTTTGTGCTCTCTCTTCCCCTCTCTTTTGTGCTTTCCCCTCTCTATTTTGCTCTCTCTCTTTTGCTCTCTCTCTCCCCCTCTCTTTTGCTGTCTCTCTCTTTTGCTCTCTCTATTCCCCTCTTTTGCTCTCTCTCTCTCTCCCCTCTTTTGCTCTCTCTCTCCCCCCCTCTCTTTTGCTCTCTACCCCCTCTCTTTTGCTGTCTCTTTCCCTCTCCTTTGCTCTCTCTATCCCCCATCTTTTGCTCTCTCTATGCCCCTCTTTTGCTTTCTCTCTCTCCCCCCTCTCTTTTGCTCTCTCTCTCCCCTCTCTTTTGCTCTCTCTCTCTCCCCCTCTCTTTTGCTCTCACTCCCCCCTCTCTTTTGCTCTCTCTCTCTCCCCTCTCTTTTGCTCTCTCTCTCCCCCTCTCTTTTGCGCTCTCTCCCCCCTCTTTTGCTCTTTCTATCCCCCTCTTTTGTTCTCTTTCCCTCCTCTTTTGCTCTCTCTCCCCTTTCTTTTGCTCTCTCTATCCCCCCTATCTTGCTCTCTCTATCCCCCCTCTTTTGCTCTCTCTATCCCCCTCTTTTGCTCTCTCTCCCTCTCTCTTATGCTCTCTCTGTCCCCCTCTTTTTTGCTCTGTCTCTCCCCTCTCTTTTGCTCTCTCTCTTACTCCCCCTCTCTTCCCCCCTCTCTTTTGAGCTCTCTCTCTCCCCCTCTCTTTTGCACTCTCCCCCTCTCTTTTGCTCTCTCTATCCCCCTCTCTTTTGCTCTCTCTCCCCCTCTCTTTTGCTCTCTCTCCCCTCTTTTTTGCTCTCTCTCCCCCTTCTTTTCCCCCCTCTCTTCCCGCCTCTCTTTTGCGCTCTCTCTCCCCCTCTATTTTGCTCTCTCTCTCTCCCCTCTCTTTTGCTCTCTCTCTCCCCTCTCTTCCCCCCTCTTTTCCGCCCCCTCTCTCTCCCCTCTTTTGCGCTCTCTCACCTCTCTTTTGCTCTCTCTCCTATTTCTCCCCCTCTCTTTTGCTGTCTCTCTCCCTCTCTTTTGCTCTCTATATCCCCCTCTTTTGCTCTCTCTCTATTCCCCCTTTTTTTAGCTCTCTCACGTCTGCACAACCCTGCCCACATCACACTTGACCCCGCCCGCACCACACCTGGCCCCACCCATGTCACGGCTCCCTCACACCCGGTCGGCCCCAGATGCCAGGTCAGTCTGAGACTCTGTTGAAGGCCAGATGTGTTTGTCCTTGCGCAGTCTCTACTGCACATGACAGCTTCGGACAAACACACTTGGCCTTTTATGTTATAATGATAACTGGACTTTATAATAATAATCCAATATTGGAAAAAATACAACAACAGAACTTTAAATCTTGAAATATCTAGAACTACGAAACGTTTTGTCCAATCTAAGGCCTAGATTTGGAGTTTGGCGTTAGCCGTGAAAACCAGCGTTAGAGGCTCCTAACGCTGGTTTTGGCCGCCCGCTGGTATTTGGAGTCAGTGATTAAAGGGTCTAACGCTCACTTTTCAGCCGCGACTTTTCCATACCGCAGATCCCCTTACGTCAATTGCGTATCCTATCTTTTCAATGGGATCTTCCTAACGCCGGTATTTAGAGTCGTTTCTGAAGTGAGCGTTAGAGCTCTAACGACAAAACTCCAGCCGCAGGAAAATAGCAGTAGTTAAGAGCTTTCTGGGCTAACGCCGGTTCATAAAGCTCTTAACTACTGTACTCTAAAGTACACTAACACCCATAAACTACCTATGTACCCCTAAACCGAGCTCCCCCCACATCGCCGCCACTCGATTAAAATTTTTTAACCCCTAATCTGCCGACCGCCACCTACGTTATACTTATGTACCCCTAATCTGCTGCCCCTAACCCCACCGAGCCCTGTATTACATTTATTAACCCCTAACCTGCCCCCCACAACGTCGCCGCCAGCTACCTACAATAATTAACCCCTAATCTGCCAACCGCAAAGCGCCGCCACCTACGTTATACTTATGTACCCCTAATCTGCTGCCCCTAACACCGCCGACCCCTATATTATATTTATTAACCCCTAATCTGCCCCCCTCAACGTCGCCGACACCTGCCTACACTTATTAACCCCTAATCTGCCGAGCGGACCTGAGCGCTACTATAATAAAGTTATTAACCCCTAATCCGCCTCACTAACCCTATCATAAATAGTATTAACCCCTAATCTGCCCTCCCTAACATCGCCGACACCTAACTTCAATTATTAACCCCTAATCTGATGACCGGAGCTCACCGCTACTATAATAAATGGATTAACCCCTAAAGCTAAGTCTAACCCTAACACTAACACCCCCCTAAATTAAATATAATTAAAATCTAACTAAATAAATTAACTCTTATTAAATAAATTATTCCTATTTAAAGCTAAATACTTACCTGTAAAATAAACCCTAATATAGCTACAATATAAATTATAATTACATTGTAGCTATTTTAGGATTTATATTTAGTTTACAGGCAACTTGGTAATTATTTTAACCAGGTACAATAGCTATTTAATAGTTACCTAGTTAAAATAATAACAAATTTACCTGTAAAATAAATCCTAACCTAAGATAGCCTATCAGATTGAGCTCGCATTCTATTGGCTGATCGGAACAGCCAATAGAATGCGAGCTCAATCTGATTGGCTGATTGGATCAGCCAATCGGATTGAACTTGATTCTGATTGGCTGATTCCATCAGCCAATCAGAAAATTCCTACCTTAATTCCGATTGGCTGATAGAATCCTATCAGCCAATCGGAATTCGAGGGACGCCATCTTGGATGACGTCCCTTAAAGGAACAGTCATTCGTCGTTCAGTCGTCGGGCCGGATGGATGTTCCGCGCTGGAGGTCTTCAGGATCCTGCCGCTTCGCTCCGGATAGAAGACCATAGAAGATGCCGCCTGGGTGAAGACTTCAATCGGATGGAAGATCCTCTTCTGCCCCGCTTGGATGAAGACTTTGACCGGATCATGGACCTCTTCAGCCCCCCGCTTGGGCTTGGATCAGGACATCGGAGGAGCTCTTCAGGACGGATCGGTGAACCTGGATGGTGAAGACAAGGTAGGAAGATCTTCAGGGGCTTAGTGTTAGGTTTATTTAAGGGGGGTTTGGGTTAGATTAGGGGTATGTGGGTGGTGGGTTGTAATGTTGGGGGGGGGTATTGTATGTTTTTTTTTACAGGCAAAAGAGCTGAAATTCTTGGGGCATGCCCCGCAAAGGGCCCTGTTCAGGGCTGGTAAGGTAAAAGAGCTTTTACCTTTTTTAATTTAGAATAGGGTAGGGAATTTTTTATTTTGGGGGGCTTTGTTATTTTATTAGGGGGCTTAGAGTAGGTGTAATTAGTTTAAAATTGTTGTAATATTTTTCTTATGTTTGTAAATATTTTTTTATTTTTTGTAACTTAGTTCTTTTTTATTTTTTGTACTTTAGCTAGTTTATTTAATTGTATTTATTTGTAGGAATTGTGTTTAATTAATTTATTGATAGTGTAGTGTTAGGTTAATTGTAGGTAATTGTAGGTAGTTTATTTAATTAATTTATTGATAGGGTAGTGTTAGGTTTAATTATAACTTAGGTTAGGATTTATTTTACAGGTAAATTTGTTATTATTTTAACTAGGTAACTATTAAATAGCTATTGTACCTGGTTAAAATAATTACCAAGTTGCCTGTAAACTAAATATAAATTCTAAAATAGCTATAATATAATTATAATTTATATTGTAGCTATATTAGGATTTATTTTACAGGTAAGTATTTAGCTTTAAATAGGAATAATTTATTTAATAAGAGTTAATTTATTTCGTTAGATTTAAATTATATTTAATTTAGGGGGGTGTTAGTGTTAGGGTTAGACTTAGCTTTAGGGGTTAATCCATTTATTATAGTAGCGGTGAGCTCCGGTCGTCAGATTAGGGGTTAATAATTGAAGTTAGGTGTCGGCGATGTTAGGGAGGGCAGATTAGGGGTTAATACTATTTATTATAGGGTTAGTGAGGCGGATTAGGGGTTAATAACTTTATTATAGTAGCGCTCAGGTCCGCTCGGCAGATTAGGGGTTAATAAGTGTAGGCAGGTGTCGGCGACGTTGTGGGGGGCAGATTAGGGGTTAATAAATATAATATTGGGGTCGGCAATGTTAGGGCAGCAGATTAGGGGTACATAGGGATAACGTAGGTTGCGGCGGTTTACGGAGCGGCAGATTAGGGGTTAAAAAAAATATGCAGGGGTCAGCGATAGCGGGAGTGGCAGATTAGGGGTTAATAAGTGTAAGGTTAGGGGTGTTTAGACTCGGGGTACATGTTAGAGTGTTAGGTGCAGACGTAGGAAGTGTTTCCCCATAGGAAACAATGGGGCTGCGTTAGGAGCTGAACGCTGCTTTTTTGCAGGTTTTTTTCAGCTCAAACAGCCCCATTGTTTCCTATGGGGATATCGTGCACGAGCACGTTTTTGAGGCTGGCCGCGTCCGTAAGCAACTCTGGTATCGAGAGTTGCATTTGTGGTAAAAATGCTCTACGCTCCTTTTTTGGAGCCTAACGCAGCATTTGTTTGAACTCTCGATACCAGAGTTAAATTTATGGTGCGGCCAGAAAAAAGCCAGCGGAGCGTTAACAGCCCTTCTACCGCCAAACTCCAAATCTAGGCCTAAGAATGCTCAGCTCCGTCCTCCTGCAGCCTAATCTTAAAAAAAATCCTATCTTCATCTATTGCAAAACCGATTTTCACACATTTAGTGCAAGATTTATTATGAGGTGAATGCCCCAATCAGTTGCAGGCTCGCTTATTTGAGACTGCAACTGATATTTATAAAATGCTGCTTCATAAACTGTCTCTGCCAAACTGGAGTTGGTGGGTGAAAATCATCCCGGATTCACTTGACCAGGGTGATTGACAAGCCCTGCTCTCACGCAGTTCATAGCATGAGGGTAGGGTGCAGCATTGCATATTTGTTCCCCCGTGCACTGATAAATATGGGGAACATAACTGCCCCAAAATTTGTGGTCAAGCGCGGACACACTTAATAAATCTTGCCCTTATAATTTTTAAAATACCAGTTTACAATAGAAGTAAATTAGAAAGTTGCTTAAAATTGCATGCTCTATCTGAATCACGAAAGAAAACATTTGGGTTCAGTTTCCCTTTAAACGTATAAAACGTTTTTTTCATGAAAACAGGAAAACGAGATGCAATTGAAAATAACTTGGTTTTCTAGATTAAACATTTTATTTAAATGTTTAGATTCCCAAATGTTGTCTGAGTTCTCACTATGATATCAGAAAGTGTCTCAAACAAACTACCAGATCAGTATTCAGAAAAAGAGCAGACACTAAATATTCTCTTTTATCATGTTGCCTGTACAATGGAATTCTTTATTTTTTACCCCATCAAAAAGCATAATAACTTTTATACCAGCCTTTCAGTCTAGACTTCTGCATGGAATGTTCAGATAATAGCAGTTTTGCTTCCACTGTATTTGAATGCTTTCAGTATATCAAACAGCTGATATGCTGTAAGTAGTATCATGTCATGTTTTCATAAAACCATTGTTCTTCAAACATTGTCGACTTTTAAAGGATCTGAAGACAGCTGTATGTTCTCCTCAGGGCATTTTCTTTTGTCTGTACTGTGCTGCACTGTGATCTTGATTTTTAAAATCAAGTCATATTTATTGCAAAATATATTGGTGCCATAGGTGAAAAAGTACTCTTGCATTTCATTTGAAATTGCATTTGATATATATTTCTTTTATGAACAGGTCATTTTAATCACAGTATTACTGCAGGGAATAAACTAAATTAAGCTTAATTTCTCAAGATGTTTTTCACTTTTATGTAACTCTTATAAGATCTCCTGGTAAAGATTCTCTAAATATTATTCTAATTTGTTACCTGTTATAAGCAAAAAATATAAATAAAAAATCCATGGTTATTTATTGAACTACAATGCATTAGTCTTATCCAGCTTAATGAGTTATGAAACCCAACATTTTTCTTTCATAATTACAATACTCTATAGCTTGCTCACAATAATGCATTGCTGCTACATTGCACACCTAGATATGGTTTTACACAAAGGATACCCAGAGATTGAAGCAAATTTGATAATAGAAGTAAATTGGAAAGTTGGTTAAAATTGCATGTGCTATATGAAAAATGAAATATTAAAGGGATAGTAAACACTAAGGGGCATATTTATCAAGCTGCATATGGAGCTTGATGCCCCTTCTCCCCGGAAACAGAAGTTATGTAGCAGCGGTCTAAAGACCGCAGCTCCATAACTTGTCTACCTGCTCTGAGGCCGCGGACAGAAATCAACCAGATCGTATTCGATTGACACCCCCTGCTAGTGGCCGATTGGCTGCAAATCTGCAGGGGGCGGTATTGCCCAAGCAGTTCACAAGAACTGCTGGTGCAATGATAAATGCCGACAGTGTATTCTGTTGGCATTTATCGATGTGTGGTGGACATGATACGCTATTTCGTATCATGTCCGCTCGCACATTAATAAATATGCCCCTAAAAATGTTAGTGCTTAAAAAGAAACATACTGTAATCCCTTTATTTACCATTCCCATGTTTTGCATAACCAACACTGTTACAGAAATATACTTTTTACCTCTGTAATTACCTTGTATCTAAGCTTCTGCAGACTGCCTCCTTATCTCAAATCTTTTGACAGATTTGCATTTCAGGCAATTAGTGCTGACTCTTAAATAATTTCACGTGCATGAGCACAGTTTTATCTATATGAAACACATGAAATAACGCCCTCTAGCTGGGAAAACCTGCCAAATGCATTCAGTTGAGAGGCGGCCTTCAAGGGCTTAGAAATTAGCATATGAGCCTACCTAGGTTTGGCTTTCAACTAAGAATAACAAGAGAACAAATTTGATGATAAAAGTACATTAGAAAGTTGTTTAAAATTACATGCCCTATCTGTCCAAAGTTTAATTTGGACTTTACTGTCCCTTTAAATTTGAATTTGACTTTACTGTTTCTTTTAGCAACTTTATAAAGGCCTGTGTAACACATTAAGATTAAACAGCGTTTTCCTAAATACTGTATTGTTCTGTAATATATCAATCTAGATTCTACGCTCATTTAGCATAATCAAGACTAGGATGAACTTGATTATGAGCCTTCGGAGATTCCACTACAGAGGCATTGCATTGTGGGTTTTAGGCCAGCAGTCTCCACCTTCATTGATTCTCTCCATTGCCACCATCATCTCCAGTTGTAGAGCAGCCAGTTAGTGCATCAGTGTCAACCACTGCCCATATTGCCAGTTGCCACCTCCTCTAGTAGTGTATTGTGAGCAAGACGTATGAATATAGGCTCTAATTATTTTGGCCTCATAGTGTGCCTCATAGCACAACCATTTTGTAAGAGAATTTCATAATCCACTTTAAAATAAGGCAGCAATGCTGAATCAAGTTCTTTAGAAGTTAAGTGCTGTGTCATTTCTATAATGCTTGCTGAATTGGGCATGCTAAACAGGCAGCTGGAATTTGTTCTTGTGTTACTACAGTGACAGTGCTTGTACAAAGTAAACAACTTCTACATCACTCTCCAGTTGAACATCCGATGATGGCAAAGGCAAGTGAGATAGGCAATCAGCTGTCACATTTTATTTCCTGGCCTGTACTCATATGTAAAAGAGATTAGTTTAGCTGACCATATAGCAATGTAGTTTCCTGCTTGACCCAGTCTGTTTGTAGTTAGTAAAGTTGTTAGGGGTCTATGATCAGAACGCTGTTTGAATACATTTTGCCATAGATAAAGTTAGTCAGCTGCTCACTGTACATTTGCATTTATCTGTTATGTTTTAATTACAGAGTTCTTAAGTCTGCCAAATAGGTTTTCCTTTTTGAGTGACAACTAAATACAAATCTGAAAAAAGGTAGACAACGGTTCAGCTACTTCCCCTTATTATGGTCATAATAATGGATTTGCCTTTCTTTCATGTAGATTGGCAAGAGTCCACGAGCTAGTGACGTATGGGATATACAATCCTACCAGGAGGGGGCAAAGTTATCCGAAACCCTCAAAATGCCTATAAATACGCCCCTCACCACACCCATAATTCAGGTTTACAAACTTTGCCTCCTATGGATGGTGGTGAAGTAAGTTTGTGCTAAGATTTCTACGTTGAATTGCGCTTCTCAGCATTGTTGAATGCCCGATTCCTCTCAGAGTACAGCGAATGTCAAAGGGACGTAGGGAGTATCACTTATTGAATACGATGATTTCCCTAATGGGGGTCTATTTCATAGGTTCTCTGTTATCGGTCGTAGAGATTCATCTCCTACCTCCCTTTTCAGATCGATGATATAGGGGGGTAGTTATCAAGCCGTCAACCTCAAATACGCTGGAATTTTGCAGCGTATTTGTGGCGAGGCTTATTCGCCTTAGTTATCAAAGGCTCGAGACCGGCAAAAGTAGAATTTTGTGACGTAAGCTTCGATCCGCCGGACTCAGTCCGACACAGATCGATTCTTACGTCACTCCAGATGTTCCGCACACAAGTGCGGCACATTCTCACTACTTTTGCTAGTTATCAAATGACTAGCAGGTACGCTCGGCACTTTTACGGCCCAGCGTACCTGGTTTTCAAACCGCCACCCCTGGAGGCGGCGGATCCCATAGGAATCAATGGGAGTCTGACCATAGCGAAAGTACAAGTTCGCTGCTGACAGACATCCCATTGATTTCTATGGGAGCTGTCTGCACCTAACACCCTAACATGTACCCCAAGTCTAAACACCACTAATCTGTCCCCCCCTACACCGCCGCAACTAAATAAAATTATTACCCCCTAAACCGCCGCTCCCGGAGCCCACCGCAAGCTACTCTATACATATTAACCCCTAAACCGCCGCTCCCGGAGCCCACCGCAACTATAATAAATGTATTAACCCCTAAACCGCCGCTCCCTGAACCTGCCGCAACCTATATTAAATGTATTAACCCCTATCCTGCCCCCCTACACCGTCGCCACCTATAATAAATTTATTAACCCCTAATCTGCCCCCCCTACACCGTCGCCACCTATAATAAATTTATTAACCCCTAATCTGCCCCCCTACACCGTCGCCACCTATAATAAATTTATTAACCCCTATCCTGCCCCCCACTACGCCGCCGCCACTGTAATAAAATTATTAACCCCTAAACCTAAGTCTAACCCTAACGCCCCCCTAACTTAAATATTAATTAAATCAATCTAAATAATATTTTTATTATTAACTAAATTAATCCTATTTAAAACTAAAAACTTACATTTAAAATAAACCCTAATATAGCTACAATATAAATAATAATTATATTCTAGCTATCTTAGGATTTATTTTTATTTTACAGGTACCTTTCAACTTATTTTAACTAGGTACAATAGCTATTAAATAGTTATTAACTATTTAATAACATACCTAGCTAAAATAAACTGAAATTTACCTGTAAAATAAATCCTAACCTAAGTTATAATTATACCTAACACTACACTATACTTTAATAAATTATTCCTATTTAAAACTAAATACTTACCTGTAAAATAAACCCTAAGATAGCTACAATATAAATAATAATTATATTCTAGCTATTTTAGGATTTATATTTATTTTACAGGTAACTTTGTATTTATTTTAGCTAGTTAGAATAGTTATTAAATAGTTATTAACTATTTAATAACTACCTAGCTAAAAGAAATACAAAATTACCTGTAAAATAAATCCTAACCTAAGTTACAATTAAACCTAATACTACACTATCATTAAATTAATTAAATAAACTACCTACAAATAACTACAATTAAATACAATTACATAAACTAACTAAAGTACAAAAAATAAAAAAAGCTAAGTTACAAAAAATAAAAAAATAAGTTACAAACATTTTAAAAATATTACAACAATTTTAAGCTACTTACACCTAATCTAAGCCCCCTAATAAAATAACAAACCCCCCAAAATAAAAAAATGCCCTACCCTATTCTAAATTAAATAAAGTTCAAAGCTCTTTTACCTTACCAGCCCTTAAAAGGGCCATTTGTGGGGGCATGCCCCCAAAAGTTCAGCTCTTTTGCCTGTAAAAGAAAAATACAACCCCCCCAACATTAAAACCCACCACCCACATACCCCTAATCTAACCCAAACCCCCCTTACAAAAACCTAACACTAATCCCCTGAAGATCATCCTACCTTGTCTTCACTCAGCCGAGCAGCGATGGAACAGAAGTGGACATCCGGAGCGGAAGAAGTTAATCCTCCAAGCGGCGCTGAAGAAATCTTCCATCCGATGAAGTCATCATCCAGGCGGCGCTGAAGAAGTCTTTGATCCGGCCGATGTCATCTTCCAAGAGGCGCTGAAGAGGTCTTCTATCCAGGCGATGTCATCTTCCAAGCCGGGTCTTGAATCTTCCTCCCGCCGACGCGGAACCTCCTTCTTCACCGACGGACTACGACGAATGAAGGCTCCTTTAAGGGACGTCATCCAAGATGGCGTCCCCTCAATTCCGATTGGCTGATAGGATTCTATCAGCCAATCGGAATTAAGGTAGGAAAAATCTGATTGGCTGATGGAATCAGCCAATCAGATTGAGCTCGCTTTCTATTGGCTGATCGGAACAGCCAATAGAATGCAAGCTCAATCTGATTGGCTGATTTTAAGGGCTGGTAAGGTAAAAGAGCTTTGAACTTTATTTAATTTAGAATAGGGTAGGGCATTTTTTATTTTGGGGGGTTTGTTATTTTATTAGGGGGCTTAGATTAGGTGTAAGTAGCTTAAAATTGTTGTAATATTTTTAAAATGTTTGTAACTTATTTTTTTATTTTTTGTAACTTAGCTTTTTTTATTTTTTGTACTTTAGTTAGTTTATGTAATTGTATTTAATTGTAGTTATTTGTAGGTAATTTATTTAATTAATTTAATGATAGTGTAGTATTAGGTTTAATTGTAACTTAGGTTAGGATTTATTTTACAGGTAATTTTGTATTTCTTTTAGCTAGGTAGTTATTAAATAGTTAATAACTATTTAATAACTATTCAAACTAGCTAAAATAAATACAAAGTTACCTGTAAAATAAATATAAATACTAAGGCCTAGATTTGGAGTTTGGCGGTAGCCGTGAAAACCAGCGTTAGAGGCTCCTAACACTGGTTTTAGGCTACCGCCGGTATTTGGAGTCACTCAAAATAGGGTCTAACGCTCACTTTCCAGCCGCGACTTTTCCATACCGCAGATCCCCTTACGTAAATTGCGTATCCTATCTTTTCAATGGGATTTTTATAACTCCGGTATTTAGAGTCGTTTCTGAAGTGAGCGTTAGACATCTAACGACAAAACTCCAGCCGCAGGAAAAAAGTCAGTAGTTAAGAGCTTTCTGGGCTAACGCCGGTTTATAAAGCTCTTAACTACTGTGCTCTAAAGTACACTAACACCCATAAACTACCTATGTACCCCTAAACCGAGGTCCCCCCACATCGCCGACACTCGAAGAAATTTTTTTAACCCCTAATCTGCCGACCGCCACCTACGTTATACTTATGTACCCCTAATCTGCTGCCCCTAACACCGCCAACCCCTGTATTATATTTATTAACCCCTAACCTGCCCCCCACAACGTCGCCTCCACCTGCCTACACTTATTAACCACTAATCTGCCGACCGCAAAGCGCCGCCACCTACGTTATCCTTATGTACCCCTAATCTGCTGCCCCTAAAACAGCCGACCCCTATATTATATTTATTAACCCCTAATCTGCCCCCCTCAACGTCGCCTCCACCTGCCTACACTTATTAACCCCTAATCTGCCGACCGGACCTGAGCGCTACTATAATAAAGTTATTAACCCCTAATCCGCCTCACTAACCCTATAATAAATAGTATTAACCCCTAATCTGCCCTCCCTAACATCGCCGACACCTAACTTCAAACATTAACCCCTAATCTGCCGACCGAATCTCGCCGCTATTCTAATAAATGGATTAACCCCTAAAGCTAAGTCTAACCCTAATACTAACACCCCCCTAAGTTAAATATAATTTAAATCTAACAAAATTAATTAACTCTTATTAAATAATTTATTCCAATTTAAAGCTAAATACTTACCTGTAAAATAAATCCTAATATAGCTACAATATAAATTATAATTATATTATAGCTATTTTAGGATTAATATTTATTTTACAGGTAACTTTGTATTTATTTTAACCATGTACAATAGCTATTAAATAGTTAAGAACTATTTAATAGCTAAAATAATTAAAATAATTACAAATTTACCTGTAAAAGAAATCCTAACCTAAGTTACAATTAAACCTAACACTAGACTATCAATAAATTAATTAAATAAACTACCTACAATTATCTACAATTAACCTAACACTACACTATCAATAAATTAATTAAATACAATTGCTACAAATAAATACAATTAAATAAACTAGCTAAAGTACAAAAAATAAAAAAGAACTAAGTTACAAAAAATAAAAAAATATTTACAAACATAAGAAAAATATTACAACAATTTTAAACTAATTACACCTACTCTAAGCCCCCTAATAAAATAACAAAGCCCCCCAAAATAAAAAAATGCCCTACCCTATTCTAAATTACTAAAGTTCAAAGCTATTTTACCTTACCAGCCCTGAACAGGGCCCTTTGCGGGGCATGCCCCAAGAAATACAGCTCTTTTGCCTGTAAAAAAAAACCATACAATACCCAAGCCCCCCAACATTACAACCCACCACCCACATACCCCTAATCTAACCCAAACCCCCCTTAAATAAACCTAACACTAAGCCCCTGAAGATCATCCTACCTTGTCTTCACCTCACCGGGTATCACACCGCTCCGTCCAGAAGAGCTCCTCCGATGTCCTGATCCAAGCCCAAGCGGGGGGCTGAAGAGGTCCATGATCCGGCTGAAGTCTTCATCCAAGCGGGGCAGAAGAGGTCTTCCATCCGATTGAAGTCTTCATCCAAGCGGCATCCATCCGTAGCGAAGCGGCAGCATCCTGAAGACCTCCACCACGGAACATCCATCCTGGCCGACGACTGAACGACGAATGACGGTTCCTTTAAATGACGTCATCCAAGATGGCGTCCCTCGAATTCCGATTGGCTTATAGGATTCTATCAGCCAATCGGAATTAAGGTAGGAATATTCTGATTGGCTGATGGAATCAGCCAATCAGAATCAAGTTCAATCCGATTGGCTGATCCGATCAGCCAATCAGATTGAGCTCGCATTCTATTGGCTGTTCCGATCAGCCAATAGAATGCGAGCTAAATCTGATTGGCTGATTCCATCAGCCAATCGGATTGAACTTGATTCTGATTGGCTGATATTCCTACCTTAATTCCGATTGGCTGATAGAATCCTATCAGCCAATCGGAATTCGAGGGACGCCATCTTGGATGACGTCATTTAAAGGAACCGTCATTCGTCGTTCAGTCGTTGGCCAGGATGGATGTTCCGCGGTGGAGGTCTTCAGGATGCTGCCCCTTCGCTCCGGATGGATGCCGCTTGGATGAAGACTTCAATCGGATGGAAGACCTCTTCTGCCCCGCTTGGATGAAGACTTCAGCCGGATCATGGACCTCTTCAGCCCCCCGCTTGGGCTTGGATCAGGTCATCGGAGGAGCTCTTCTGGACGGATCGGTGTGATACCCGGTGAGGTGAAGACAAGGTAGGATGATCTTCAGGGGCTTAGTGTTAGGTTTATTTAAGGGGGGTTTGGGTTAGATTAGGGGTATGTGGGTGGTGGGTTGTAATGTTGGGGGGCTTGGGTATTGTATGTTTTTTTTTACAGGCAAAAGAGCTGTATTTCTTGGGGCATGCCCCGCAAAGGGCCCTGTTCAGGGCTGGTAAGGTAAAAGAGCTTTGAACTTTAGTAATTTAGAATAGGGTAGGGCATTTTTTTATTTTGGGGGGCTTTGTTATTTTATTAGGGGGCTTAGAGTAGGTGTAATTAGTTTAAAATTGTAATATTTTTCTTATGTTTGTAAATATTTTTTTATTTTTTGTAACTTAGTTCTTTTTTATTTTTTGTACTTTAGCTAGTTTATTTAATTGTATTTATTTGTAGCAATTGTATTTAATTAATTTATTGATAGTGTAGTGTTAGGTTAATTGTAGATAATTGTAGGTAGTTTATTTAATTAATTTATTGATAGTCTAGTGTTAGGTTTATTTGTAACTTAGGTTAGGATTTCTTTTACAGGTAAATTTGTAATTATTTTAACTATTTTAGCTATTAAATAGTTCTTAACTATTTAATAGCTATTGTACCTGGTTAAAATAAATACAAAGTTACCTGTAAAATAAATATAAATCCTAAAATAGCTATAATATAATTATAATTTATATTGTAGCTATATTAGGATTTATTTTACAGGTAAGTATTTAGCTTTAAATAGGAATAATTTATTTAATAAGGGTTAATTAATTTTGTTAGATTTAAATTATATTTAACTTCGGGGGGTGTTAGTGTTAGGGTTAGACTTAGCTTTAGGGGTTAATCCATTTATTAGAATAGCGGCGAGATTCGGTCGGCAGATTAGGGGTTAATGTTTGAAGTTAGGTGTCGGCGATGTTAGGGAGGGCAGATTAGGGGTTAATACTATTTATGATAGTGTTAGTGAGGCGGATTAGGGGTTAATAACTTTATTATAGTAGCGCTCAGGTCCGGTCGGCAGATTAGGGGTTAATAAGTGTAGGCAGGTGGAGGCGACGTTGTGGGGGGCAGATTAGGGGTTAATAAATATAATATAGGGGTCGGCGATGTTAGGGCAGCAGATTAGGGGTACATAGGGATAATGTAAGTAGCGGCGGTTTACGGAGCGGCAGATTAGGGGTTAATAATAATATGCAGGGGTCAGCGATAGCGGGAGCGGCAGATTAGGGGTTAATAAGTGTAAGGTTAGGGGTGTTTAGACTCGGGGTACATGTTAGAGTGTTAAGTGCAGACGTAGGAAGGGTTACCGCATAGGAAACAATGGGGCTGCGTTAGGAGCTGAACGCGGCTTTTTTGCAGGTGTTTGGTTTTTTTTCAGCTCAAACAGCCCCATTGTTTCCTATGGGGGAATCGTGCACGAGCACGTTTTTGAGGCTGGCCGCGTCCGTAAGCAACTCTGGTATCGAGAGTTGAAGCTGCGTTAAAAATGCTCTACGCTCCTTTTTTGGAGCCTAACGCAGCCTTTATGTGGACTCTCAATACCAGAGTTATTTTTATGGTGCGGCCAGAAAAAAGCCGGCGTTAGTTTTTCGGGTCGTTACTGACAAAACTCCAAATCTAGGCCTAAGATAGCTACAATATAATTATTATTTATATTATAGCTATATTAGGGTTTATTTTACAGGTAAGTATTTAGTTTTAAATAGGAATAATTTATTAAAGTATAGTGTAGTGTTAGGTGTAATTGTAACTTAGGTTAGGATTTATTTTACAGGTAAATTTCAGTTTATTTTAGCTAGGTAAGCTATTAAATAGTTAATAACTATTTAATAGCTATTGTACCTAGTTAAAATAAATTGAAAGGTACCTGTAAAATAAAAATAAATCCTAAGATAGCTAGAATATAATTATTATTTATATTGTAGCTATATTAGGGTTTATTTTATAGGTAAGTATTTAGTTTTAAATAGGATTAATTTAGTTAATAATAAAAATATTATTTAGATTTATTTAATTAATATTTAAGTTAGGGGGGCGTTAGGGTTAGACTTAGGTTTAGGGGTTAATAATTTTATTACAGTGGCGGCGGCGGCGTAGTGGGGGGCAGGATAGGGGTTAATAAATTTATTATAGGTGGCGACGGTGTAGGGGGGCAGGATAGGGGTTAATAGGTTTAATATAGGTTGCGGCGGGTTCAGGGAGCGGCGGTTTAGGGGTTAAACTATTTATTTAGTTGCGGAGAGGTGCGGGATCAGCAGGAGAGGGGTTAATAACTTTATTATAGAGGGCGACGGTGTAGGGGGGGCAGGATAGGGGTTACTAGGTATAATGTAGGTGGCAGCGGTGTCCGGGAGCGGCGGTTTAGGGGTTAATACATTTATAAGAGTTGCGGCAGGGTCTAGGAGCGACGGTTTAGGGGTTAATACATTTATAAGAGTTGCGGCAGGGTCTAGGAGCGGCGGTTTAGGGGTTAGTAACTTTATTTAGTTGCGGGGGGCTCCGGGGGCGCCGGTATAGGGATAGAACAGTGTAGTTTAGTGTGAGTGCTTAGTGACAGGCTAGCAATAAAGCTGGGAAAAAGCCGAAGGGCAGCAAGATCGGATGAGTGATAACTCTCACAGTCCGCTGCTCATCGCCCCGCGGCTTTTTGACAGCTTTTTTTGATAACTTAGGCGAACGTATTCAAGGTCCGCGGCGGTGAAGGTAGGCGAGCTTAGGCGGGCATATTGGGCCGGCGAAGGCAGAAAAGTAGACGGCTTGATAACTACCCCCCATACTCTCAATTTACCATTAACTCTACTGATAACTGTTTTAGTACTGGTTTGGCTATCTGCTATATGTGAATGGGTGTCTTTTGGTAAGTATGTTTTTTATTACTTAAGACACTCTCAGCTATGGTTTGGCACTTTATGCATCATATTTGGGGAATATAAACGTTTTTTTTTTAAATGTATTTCTTACCTGGGGTTTAGTCTTTTTTTTCAATTGACTACTTCTTGCAATTGGGGGCGGTATTAGGCCCGTGGGTGCGTCAAATGGTAAACTTTATTGCATCATTCTTGGCGCGATATTTTTTTTGGCATAAAAAATACGTCTATGACGCAACTTCGTCATTTCCAGCGTCATAGTTGACGCATAGACCTTTCACACGGTTGCGTCATTATTGACGTGAGTGTGTCATTTCCGGTTATTATTGGCGCCAAAAAAGTTTTTTAGTTACGTTGTGCGTCATACTTGGCACCAAACTTTTTCATTATTTCAATACCCCATTGATGTTTGCCGCTTGCCTTTTTCTCTATTAGAGGGCTATTGCATTTTTTCCCATTTCTGAATCTGTTATATAAGGAAATTGATAATTTTGCTTTATATGTTGTTTTTTCTTTTACAATTTGCAAGATGTCTCAATCTGATCCTGCCTCAGAAGTTTCTGCTGGAACATTGCTGTCTGACATCGGTTCTACCAAAGCTAAGTGCATTTGTTGTAAAATTGTAGAAATTATTTCGCCGAATGTCATTTGTAATAGTTGTCATGATAAACTTTTATATGCAGATAATGTTTCCATCAGAAATAGTACATTGCCAGTTACAGTTCCTTCAACTTCTAATGTTCATGATATACCTGTAAATTTTAAAGAATTTGTTTCTGATTCTATCCTGAAGGCTTTGTCTGCATTTCCACCTTCTAATAAACGTAAAAGGTCTTTTAAAACTTCTCATTCAGTTGATGAAATTTCAAATGACCAACAGCATAATAATTTATCATCTTCTGATGAGGATCTATCTGATACAGAAGATCCTTCCTCAGACATTGACACTGACAAATCTACTTATTTATTTAAAATAGAGTATATGCGTTCTTTATTAAAAGAAGTGTTAATTACTTTGGATATTGAGGTAACCAGTCCTCTTGACGTTCAGTCTAATAAACGTTTAAATGCTGTTTTTAAACCTCCTGTAGTTTCTCCAGGGGTTTTTCCCATTCCTGAGGCTATTTCTGATATGATTTCTAAGGAATGGAATAAGCCAGGTACTTCTTTTATTCCTTCTTCAAGGTTTAAAAAATTGTATCCTTTACCAGCAAAATCTATAGAGTTTTGGGAAAAAATCCCCAAAGTTGATGGGGCTATTTCTACTCTTGCTAAATGTACCACTATTCCTATGGAAGATAGTACTTCCTTTAAGGATCCTTTAGATAGGAAGCTTGAATCTTATCTAAGGAAGGCCTATTTTTATTCAGGTCATCTCCTCAGACCTGCAATTTCTTTGGCTGATGTTGCGGCTGCATCAACTTTTTGGTTGGAGAATTTAGCGCAACAAGAATTGGATTCTGACATATCTAGCATTATTAGCTTACTGCAACATGCTAATCATTTTATTTGTGATACCATTTTTGATATTATCAAAATTGATGTTAGATCCATGTCTTTAGCTATATTAGCTAGAAGAGCTTTGTGGCTTAAATCTTGGAATCCTGATATGACATCTAAATCTAGATTACTATCTCTTTCTTTCCAAGGTAATAATTTATTTGGTTCTCAGTTGGCTTCTATTATTTCAACTGTCACTGGGGGAAAAGGAGTTTTTCTGCCTCAGGATAAAAAACCTAAGGGTAAATCTAAGGCTTCTAACCGTTTTCGTTCCTTTCGTCAAAATAAGGAACAAAAACTTAATCCTCCCCCCAAGGAATCTGTTTCAAATTGGAAGCCTTCCTCAAATTGGAAGAAATCCAAGCCATTTAGGAAACGAAAGTCAGCCCCTAAGTCCGCATGAAGGTGCGGCCCTCATTCCAGCTCTGCTGGTAGAGGGCAGATTAAGGTTTTTCAAGGATATTTGGATAAATTCTGTCCAAAATCAATGGATTCAGAGCATTGTCTCTCAAGGGTATCGAATAGGATTCAGAGTAAGACCTCCTGTGAGAAGATTTTTTCTCTCACGTATCCCAGCAAATCCGGTAAAAGCTCAGGCTTTCCTGAAGTGTTTTTCAGACCTGGAGTCTTCAAGGGTAATCATGCCAGTTCCTTTTCAGGAACAAGGTTTGAGGTTTTATTCAAATCTATTCATTGTCCCAAAAAAAGGAAAATTTATTCAGACCAGTTCTGGATCAGAAAATTTTGAATCGTTATGTAAGAGTACCAACTTTCAAAATGGTGACTATAAGGACTATTCTGCCTTTTGTTCAGCGAGGACATTATATGTCCACAATAGACTTGCAGGATGCATACCTTCATATTCCGATTCATCCAGAACATTATCAGTTTCTGAGATTCTCTTTTCTAGACAAGCATTACCAATTTGTTGCTCTTCCATTTGGCCTAGCAACAGCTCCAAGAATCTTTTCAAAGGTTCTAGGTGCCCTACTCTCTGTAATCAGAGAACAGGGTATTGCAGTGTTTCCGTATTTGGACGATATCTTGGTACTAGCTCAGTCTTTACGTTCTGCAGAATCTCACATGAATCAACTAGTGTTGTTTCTTCGGAAACATGGTTGGAGGATCAATTTACCAAAAAGTCTCTTGATTCCTCAGACAAGGGTCACCTTTTTAGGCTTCCAGATAGATTCAGTGTCCATGACTCTGTCTCTAACAGACAAGAGACGTTTAAAATTGGTTGCAGCCTGCCGGCACCTTCAGTCTCTGTCATTTCCTTCAGTGGCTATGTGCATGGAAGTTTTAGGTCTCATTACTGCAGCATCGGACACTATCCCCTTTGCTCGTTTTCCCATGAGACCTCTACAGCTTTGTATGCTGAACCAATGGTGCAGGGATTATACAAATATATCACAATTAATATCCTTAAATCCCAATGTACGACACTGTCTGACGTGGTGGATAGGTCACCATCGTTTAGTTCAAGGGGCTTCTTTTGTTCGGCCAACCTGGACTGTGATCTCAACAGATGCGAGTCTTTCAGGTTGGGGAGCTGTTTGGGGATCTCTGACAGCACAAGGGGTTTGGAAATCTCAAGAGGCGAGATTACCAATAAATATTTTAGAACTCTGTGCAATTTTAAGAGCTCTTCAGTTTTGGCCTCTGTTAAAGAGAGAACCGTTCATTTGTTTTCAGACAGACAATATCACAACAGTGGCATATGTCAATCATCAGGGTGTGACTCACAGTCCCCAAGCTATGAAAGAAGTGTCTCGGATACTTGCTTGGGCGGAATCCAGCTCCTGTCTAATCTCTGCAGTGCATATCCCAGGTGTAAACAATTGGGAGGCAGATTATCTCAGCCGCCAGACTTTACATCCAGGGGAGTGGTCTCTCCATCCAGATGTGTTTTCTTAGATTGTTCAGATGTGGGGTCTTCCAGAGATAGATCTCATGGCCTCTCATCTCAAAAAGAAACTTCCCAGATACCTGTCCAGGTCCAGGGATGTTTAGGCGGAAGCAGTGGATGCGCTGACACTTCCTTGGTGTTATCATCCTGCTTACATTTTCCCGCCTCTAGTTTTCCTTTCAAGAGTGATCTCCAAAATCATCATGGAACAATCATTTGTGTTGCTGGTGGCTCCAGCATGGCCTCACAGGTTTTGGTATGCAGATCTGGTTCGGATGTCCAGTTGCCCACCTTGGCCACTTCCGTTAAGGCCAGACCTACTGTCTCAAGGTCCGTTTTTCCATCAGGATCTCAAATCATTAAATTTGAAGGTATGGAAATTGAACGCTTAGTACTAAGTCATAGAGGTTTCTCTGACTCAGTGATTAATACTATGATACAAGCTTGTAAATCTGTCTCTAGAAAGATTTATTATAGAGTTTTGAAGACTTACATTTCATGGTGTTCTTCTCATAAATTCTCTTGGCATTCTTTTAGAATTCCTAGAATTTTACAGTTTCTTCAGGATGGTTTGGATAAGGGTTTGTCTGCAAGTTCCTTGAAAGGACAAATCTCTGCTCTTTCTGTTTTATTTCACAGAAAGATTGCTAAACTTCCTGATATTCACTGTTTTGTACAGGCTTTAGTTCGTATTAAGCCTGTCATTAAATCAATTTCTCCTCCTTGGAGTCTTAATTTGGTTCTGAAGGCTTTACAGGGTCTTCCTTTTGAGCCTATGCATTCTTTGGACATTAAACTACCTTCTTGGAAAGTGTTGTTCCTTTTGGCCATCTCTTCTGCTAGAAGAGTTTCTGAGTTATCTGCTCTTTCTTGTGAGTCTCCTTTTCTGATTTTTCATCAGGATAAGGCAGTTTTGCGGACTTCTTTTAAATTTTTACCTAAGGTTGTGAATTCTAACAACATTAATAGAGAAATTGTTGTCCCTTCCTTGTGTCCTAATCCTAAGAATTATTTGGAAAGATCTTTACATTCTTTGGATGTGGTAAGAGCTTTGAAACATTATGTGGACGCTACTAAAGATTTCAGGAAGACTTCCAGTCTATTTGTTTTAGTTTCTGGTCCTAGGAAAGGTTAGAAGGCTTCTGCTATTTCCTTGGCTTCTTGGTTGAAACTTTTGATTCATCAAGCCCCTCTTCAAAGAATTACTGCTCATTCTACTAGATCAGTCTCCACTTTGTGGGCTTTTTAGAATGAAGCTTCAGTTGATCAGATTTGCAAAGCGGCAACTAGGTCCTCTTTGCATACATTTACTAAATTCTACCGTTTTGATATATTTACTTCTTCAGAAACAGTTTTTGGTTGAAAAGTTCTTCAAGCAGCTGTTTCAGTTTGATTCTTTTGCTTTTGATTTAAGTTTTTTTTCTTTCATTTATGAAAATAAACTTATTTTTTTGGGTTGTGGATTAATTTTTTCAGTGGAAAATGGTTGTTTTTATTTTTATCCCTCCCTCTCTAGTGACTCTTGCGTGGAGTTCCACATATTGGGTATTGCTATCCCATACGTCACTAGCTCATGGACTCTTGCCAATTACATGAAAGAAAACATAATTTATGTAAGAACTTACCTGATAAATTCATTTCTTTCATATTGGCAAGAGTCCATGAGGCCCACCCTTTTTTTATGGTGGTTATGATTTTTTGTATAAAGCACAATTATTTCCAAATTTCTTTTGTTGATGCTTTCTACTCCTTTCTTTATCACCCCACTGCTTGGCTATTCGTTAAACTGAATTATGGGCGTGGTGAGGGGTGTATTTATAGGCATTTTGAGGTTTGGGAAACTTTGCCCCTCCTGGTAGGATTGTATATCCCATACGTCACTAGCTCATGGACTCTTACCAATATGAAAGAAATGAATTTATCAGGTAAGTTCTTACATAAATTATGTTTTTTAAACCATTTTTCTTCTGGATGCAAGCTTTTACTAAAAAACGAATTCTGGAGAAGCTTCACATGCAATCTTTTATATACTCCTTCAAGTACTGCTACGTCACTACCTAGTATGCCACGAGGAACCACTTCCTGATTTTAATGGAAGGCTTTGGCTTAACCAAGACTTACAGTCAATGACAAATCCTTAGGGAACAGAGTTTTGGCACATCTCTTGGTCTTGGATTCTTCCGTTTGTTTCAAGCCATACCTACAGTATATCCTAGAGGCCGGAGTTTATGATGACATCATGCTGCAGGCCGGCCTGGAATTTAGATAAGATGTTTTGACAATACGTGGAGTACACACAAGTAAGGAAAAAGAAATAGACAAGACAGTGGTCACTGCATTACTGATTCACATTCCACACCATTGTGCAACTCACCCTTTCCTTCGCCAATGCATCATTTTCAAATTAGATTTCTGCTTACAGAAGTTGGGCTTCTGAGAGATACTGCTCTTGCTCACATTAAAGTAATTTCACAAGGCCTTTGTTAACAGATCTCTGTATTGAGTCTACAAATACATTTAAGGAGCAGGTGTGTGGGAAAGTGAGGAATATTATTTTTCCTTTCACCCATACTACTTTCACTCCACTTGTCATTTTCCTTGGAGGTGTATTTATGGGGTTCGTGTACTATAATCTAGTGGCATACTTCAGTAACTCTGCTGCTCCTGCCCTTCCATGCTCTGTGGTGGTCATCAGCCAATGCCAAATCCTTAATGACCTGCTAGCTGCTGTTTTCAATTGACTCTCAATGTTTGGTCGTCTTCCTTTTAGGAGTATTTTGTATGTTTGTGTACTATAATCAGAGGCCTACTTCTGTTACTTTGCTCCCACATCAGTAACTCTGCTGCCAACTGCTGCTTCTCCTGTTCCTATCCTTCCTGCTCTGTGGTGGTTATCATCAGTTAAAGTAAAATATTATAGTAAACTGTGGGCTGCTGTGTCCAAGGGTCTCTAAGGACATGTTTGTCCTCTTCCCTTGGAGGTGTATTTTTGGGGTTTTTATACCAGAGGACTACCTAGTGCAGTAACTCTGCTGCCTGCTGCTGCCTCACCTGCTTCTGCCCTTCCTGCTCTATGGTGGCCATCATCAGTTAAAATAAAAAATTGTAGCAAACTGTGGGCTGCTGTGTCCAAGGGACTCCTAAGCACGTTTTTGTCCTCATTCCTTGGACGTGTATTTTTGGAGTTTGTGTACAAGTTGGCCTAATAAGTTCAGTAACCATGCTACTTCTCCTGCTATTGCCATTCCTGCTCTGTGGTGGCCATTATCAGTCAAAGTAAAAAGTTGTAGCAAACTGTGGGCCGCTGTGTCCAAGTGTCCCTAAGCACGTGTTTGGCCTCCTCCCTTAAATGTGTATTTTTGGGGTTTGTGTATTCCACATCCTCAGGAAAGTGCTCCCTTGGTGGTGTACTTTTGAGGTTTATGAGGTAATGTGAGGCCTACCTAGTTCAGTACCGCTGCTTCCTGCTGCTGCTTCATACGGGGAGTGCAGAATTATTAGGCAAATGAGTATTTTGACCACATCATCCTCTTTATGCATGTTGTCTTACTCCAAGCTGTATAGGCTCGAAAGCCTACTAACAATTAAGCATATTAGGTGATGTGCATCTCTGTAATGAGAAGGGGTGTGGTCTAAATGACATCACACCCTATATCAGGTGTGCATAATATATTAGGCACTTCCTTTCCTTTGGCGAAATGGGTCAAAAGAAGGACTTCGAACAGGCTCAGAAAAGTCAAAAATAGTGAGATATCTTGCAGAGGGATGCAGCACTCTTAAAATTGCCAAAGCTTCTGAAGCGTGATCATCGAACAATCAAGCGTTTCATTCAAAATAGTCAACAAGGTCGCAAGAAGCGTGTGGAAAAACCAAGGCGCAAAATAACTGCCCATGAACTGAGAAAAGTCAAGCGTGCAGCTTCCAAGATGCCACTTGCCACCAGTTTGGCCATATTTCAGAGCTGCAACATCACTGGAGTGCCCAAAAGCACAAGGTGTGCAATACTCAGAGACATGGCCAAGGTAAGAAAGGCTGAAAGACGACCACCACTGAACAAGACACACAAGCTGAAACGTCAAGACTGGGCCAAGAAATATCTCAAGACTGATTTTTCTAAGGTTTTATGGACTGATGAAATGAGAGTGAGTCTTGATGGGCCAGATGGATGGGCCCATGGCTGGATTGGTAAAGGGCAGAGATCTCCAGTCCGACTCAGACGCCAGCAAGGTGGAGGTGGAGTACTGGTTTGGGCTGGTATCATCAAAGATGAGCTTGTGGGGCCTTTTCGGGTTGAGGATGGGGTCAAGCTCAACTCCCAGTCCTACTGCCAGTTTCTGGAAGACACCTTCTTCAAGCAGTGGGTACAGGAAGAAGTCTGCATCCTTCAAGAAAAACATGATTTTCATGCAGGACAATTGCTCCATCACAGCGTCCAATTACTCCACAGCGTGGCTGGCAAGAAAGGGTAAAAAAGAAGAAAATCTAATGACATGGCCTCCTGTTCACCTGATCTGAACCCCATTGAGAACCTGTGGTCCATCATCTAATGTGAGATTTACAAGGAGGGAAAACAGTACACCTCTCTGAACAGTGTCTGGGAGGCTGTGGTTGCTGCTGCACGCAATGTTGATGGTCGAACAGATAAAAACACTGACAGAAATCCATGGATGGCAGGCTTTTGAGTAGTCCTTGCAAAGAAAGGTGGCTATATTGGTCACTGATTTGTTTTTGTTTTGTTTTTGAATGTCAGAAATGTATATTTGTGAATGTTGAGATGTTATATTGGTTTCACTGGTAAAAATAAATAATTGAAATGGGTATATTTTTGTTTTTTGTTAAGTTGCCTAATAATTATGCACAGTAATAGTCACCTGCACACACAGATATCCCCCTAAAATAGCTATAACTAAAAACAATACTAAAAACTTCTTCAAAAAACTTACTTCAGCCTTTGATATTAATGAGTATTTATGGGTTCATTGATGAACATGGTTTGTTGTTCAATAATAAATATTAATCCTCAAAAATACAACTTGCCTAATAATTCTGCACTCCCTGTATCGCTACTGCCCTTCCTGCTCTGTGGTAAATAAATCTGAATATTACTGTAGTTATCAAATGCTTTTAATTTCAATTTATTGTTTGAATATTTTCTGTATATCTAGTTCCCTGCATATTCTCGTGTCACAGTTAGCACTACATTTTTCAATTGTTGGCATTTCCTAGCAGTGTAATTTTGTTGCTAAACAAAATGTTTTTGGGCTTCCCACTGGTATTAATGCAATTGAACAAATGTAATCTAACAAAATTCTTATCCAAATATTGGGACAAACTGAACATGGCCACGAACAAAATTCAGTAAATAATTCTGAACCAAATTTTTTGCCCATGTCTATAGTGGATATTCTTTAGTGGGTGTTCTTGACATTAACATCTGCAGTTGCATTAAGAATCTTGAATATAAATCATGTTTTTTAATTTTGCTTTTCAAAGTGTGTTTGTGTATCTGTTATAAGGGACTGTTTTATAGAAAGTGTGTTATTCCCCCCAATTAAATTAGCTTGTTTTGTAAGTTTTCAGAGGCATTTTGTGGAGTCTGTATTCTTCACAGTGGAACTTGTTATGGGGCAAGAATTGAACGGCTGCAAGACAGATGTGACTCTTATAATGGAGCTTTACTTGCAGCTTATAGCTGTGACGAAGAGCGGATACAAATCAGTTTGAATTCTGTAGTTTTTGAGTTGCTATGTTGTGGGAAGATTTTTCTGCTGCAAGGAACCCACAGTTGTTTAACTAGATAACAGGGAAAGTGGGCAAGCAAATAACAAAAGTATATCTTAACCCCTTAGTGACAAGAGCACTTTTCCATTTTCTGTCCGTTTGGGACCAAGGCTATTTTTACATTTCTGCGGTGTTTGTGTTTAGCTGAAATTTTCCTCTTACTCGTTTACTGTACCCACACATATTATATACCGTTTTTCTCGCTATTAAATGGACTTTCTAAAAATACCATTATTTTCAACATATCTTATCATTTACTATAATTTTTTTTATAAAATATGAGGAAAAAATGGAAAAAAACACACTTTTTCTAACTTTGAACCCCAAAATCTGTTACATATCTACAACACCAAAAAAACACCCATGCTAAAATAGTTTCTAAATTTTGTCCTGAGATTAGAAATACCCAATGTTTACATCTTCTTTGCTTTTTTTGTAACTTATAGGGCCATAAATACAAGTAGCACTTTGCTATTTTCAAACCATTTTTTTTTCTCAAAATTAGCGCTAGTTACATTGGGACACTGATATCTGTCAGGAATCCCTGAATATCCATTGACATATATATATATATATTTTTAGAAGACATCCCAAAGTATTGATCTAGGCCCATTTTGGTATATTCATGCCACCATTTCACCGCCAAATGCAATCAAATACAAAAAATCATCACTTTTTCACAATTTTTTTCCACAATAATTTCAGTTTCCTCACTGAAATTATTTACAAACTGCTTGTGCAATTATGGCACAAATGGTTGTAAATTCTTCTCTGGGATCCCCTTTGTTCAGAAATAGCAGACTTATATGGCTTTGGTGTTGCTTTTTGGTAATTAGAAGGCCGCTAAAATGCCACTGCGCCACCACACGTGTATTATGCCCAGCAGTGAAGGGGTTAATTAGGGAGCATGTAAGGAGCTTTTTTGGGGTATTTTTTGCTTTAGTGTAGTGTAGTAGACAATCCCAAGTATTGATCTAGGCCCATTTTGGTATATTTCATGCCACCATTTCACCGCCAAATGCGATCAAATTAAAAAAAAAACGTTACATTTTTCACAATTTTAGGTTTCTCACTGAAATCATTTACAAACAGCTTGTGCAATTATGGCACAAATGGTTGTAAATGCTTCTCTGGGATCCCCTTTGTTCAGAAATAGCAGACATATATGACTTTGGCGTGCTTTTTGGTAATTAGAATGCTGCTAAATGGCGCTGCGTATCACACGTGTATTATGGCTAGCAGTGAAGGGGTTAATTAGGTAGCTTGTAGGGAGCTTGCAGGGTTAATTTTAGCTTTAGTGTAGAGATCAGCCTCCCTCTGAAACATCAGACCCCCCTGATCCCTCCCAAACATCTCTCTTCCCTCCCCTACCCCACAAATGTCCCCGCCATCTTAAGTACTGGCAGAAACTCTGCCAGTACTAAAATAAAAGGAAATTTTGGGCTTTTTTGTGCATTTTTTTTTAGCATATTTACATATGTTTCTGTGTAGGATCCCCCTTAGCCCCCCAACCTCACTGATCCCCCACCCAACAGCTCTCTAACCCTCCCCCTCTGACTTAATGTGCGCCATCTTGGGTACTGGCAGCTGTCTGCCAGTACCCATTTTAGTGAAAATATGTTTTTTATAAAAAAAATGTCCCTTTTCTGTAGTGTAGCTTCCCCCCCCAATACCAACCCCCCACCCCTTCCAGATCGCTTAGATATTAAAAAAAAAATGTTTATTTAATTTTTTCTTACACTTTACTTCTAACTTTTTTTCTGTAGTGTAGCGGTTCCCACCCGCTCCCGCCCCGAAGGCTCCGCCCCAATCCCGCCCCCTCCACCTTACAGAGCTCACCGATGGCCGCACCACACGCCTCCCAAGTCGGCTCCCACCCACCAACGATACCGGCCATCTATGTCCGGTGCAGAGAGGGGCCACAGAGTGGCTCTCTCTGCATCGTATGGCCAGAAAGTGTTATTGCAGGATGCCTCGATGTCGAGGCATCACTGCAATAACCGGAAAGCAGCTGGAAGCGAGCAGGATCGCTTCCAGCTGCTTTCCAGACTGAGGACGTGCAGGGTACGTCCTTGGTCGTTAACTGACATTTTTTAGAGGACGTACCCTGCACGTCCTCGGTCGTTAAGGGGTTAAAAGGTTTTTCACAATGTATAATTATGCATGTTTTAATATGTCCCTTTAGTAATGCTCCAAGAGATTAGTATTACAGTTGGATAGGCAAAGGACTAGTAGGGGGTGGGCATTTTGAGCAGATAAAAAGCATGGGTGGGATCTACTGTGCCATAAGCCTGTAAAATTGTTTTCACCTTAATGTGATTCCAATGACTTGTTAAACTTGCTGCGGAGTGTAAAATGTATGTGAGATTGACCTTGTTTTTATACATGAAATATCTGCTTTTGTTCTTTGAAACTACACCCATTAAAATGGGCCAAGCTTGTAGTGATTTCAGAATGCTTTATCACTTACAACACACAAAAATACGTCCTCATCTTTTCTCTGTCTGTATACCAAAGTTAAATACTTAGAGAATTGAAAATTAAAATGACAGTATACACCAAATTTAAAATAACTGCATGTAATAAACAATACTATAAAGAAAAATATTCACAGGTACTGATCTAAAAATCTAGTATAAAACCATTTAAAAACGTACACCTAAATTACATGTTTTGCGGTATGATGCGGTAAGGCTATGCCACAGAAAAATTACCCATTGTGCGTGCAATGGCAGGTCTCCCGTATTACAAGTCGCTGTGGTATAGCTATACCGCAAGCATTTTAGCCTGTAACGAAACGATCCATTCCGCACTCAAAAAATGACGTTTGAGTGCGGGATTTTCATTACTCTGTATTACAGGTTGTGCGGTCCGGCTAAAATGCTAGCGTTATAGGCTATACCGCCCTGATCCATGCCGCTCTCTGAGACCAGTAGTTATGGATTTTGCAAAACAAAAATGTTTTTTTTTTACAAAACTCATAACTAAACTGTTACAAAGTACAATAACACCCATAAACTGTCTATTTTACCCATAAACCGCCACCCTCTCGCATCGAAAATACTTTATTAAACGTATTAACCCCTAATGTGCTGCTCACCCACATAGCCGAAGCAGAAGCTGGCAACACCAGATTTTGTGCGGGTTTGGTATCACATATACGGCGTAACATAGAAGTTACGCTCGTATATTTCTGCCTTCGCCCGTAGTTTTTAGGCCCATAGACTGATATACAAAACCTGCGCAGTTTGGAATCCAATATACAGCATAAGGTCTTACGTGGCGAAAATGGAGAAATCTTACTCCATTTTCACCTCGCCACAAAATGCAGGCGTAGCAAGCCTTGCGCTGAGTATTGGAGCACTGTAACTCCCTAAACTGCCTGCAAAATAAAACCTAACACCTAACGTATGCGCAATGTCTATCTACCTGTCAACCGCAATCCCCCACCACAATACCTAATAAAGTGTTTAACCCCTTAACCGCCGCTCCCGGACCCCGCCGCCACCTATATTAAATGTATTACCCCCTAATCTGATCCCCCTACACTGCCGCCACCTACATTAAATATATTACCCACTAATCTGACCCCCCTACACCGCCGCCACCTATATTAAATATATTAACCTCTAATCTGCCCCCCCTACACCCCCGCCACCTATATTAAATGTATTAACCCCTAATCTGACCCCCCTACACCGCTGCCACCTATATTAAATATATTACCCCCTAATCTGACCACCCCTACACCGCCGCCACCTATATTAAATATATTACCCCCTAATCTGACCCCCCTACACTGCCGCCACCTATATTAAATATATTAACCCCTAATCTGACCCCCCTACACTGCCGCCACCTATATTAAATATATTACCCCCTAATCTGACCCCCCTACACCGCCGACACCTATATTAAATATATTAACCCCTAATCTGACCCCCCTACACCGCCGCCACCTACATAAAATATATTACCCCCTAAACCTAAGTCTAACCCTAACATCCCCTAACTTAATTATTATTTAAATAAATATAAATAATATTAATATTATTAACTAAATTATTCCTATTTAAAACTAAATAACTTACCTATAAAATAAACCCTATCGGCTAGATTTAGAGTTTTGTCGGTAACGACCCGCGTAGCTAACGCTGGCTTTTTTTCTTCCACACCTTTTATTGAGAGTTCACAGAAGGGCTGCGTTAGGCTCCAAAAAGGGAGCGTATAGCATATTTACCGCCACTGCAACTCTCAATACCAGCGGTGCTTACGGACGCGACCAGCTTCAAAAACGTGCTCGTGCACGATTCCCCCATAGGAAACAATGGGGCTGTTTGAGCTGAAAAAAAAACTAACACCTGCAAAAAGCAGCGTTCAGCTCCTAACGCCAGCCCCATTGTTTCCTATGGGGAAACACTTCCTACGTCTGCACCCTAACATGTACCCCGAGTCTAAACACCCCTAGCCTTACAACTTATTAACCCCTAATCTGCCGCCCCCGCTATCGCTGACACCTGCATATTTTTTTTTAACCCCTAATCTGCCGCTCCGTACACCGCCGCAACCTACGTTATCCCTATGTACCCCTAATATGCTGCCCCTAACACCGCCGACCCCTATATTATATTTATTAACCCCTAATCTGCCGCCCCCAACGTCGCCTCCACCTACCTACAATAATTAACCCCTAATCTGCCGACCGGACATCACCGCTACTATAATAAATGTATTAACCCCTAAAGCTAAGTCTAACCCTAACACCCCCCCTAAGTTAAATATAATTTAAATCTAACAAAATAAATTAACTCTTATTAAATAAATTAATCCTATTTAAAGCTAAATACTTACCTGTAAAATAAACCCTAATATAGCTACAATATAAATTATAATTATATTGTAGCTATTTTAGGATTTATATTTATTTTACAGGCAAACTTTGTATTTATTTTAACCAGGTACAATAGCTATTAAATAGTTAATAACTATTTAATAGCTACCTAGTTAAAATAATTACAAAATTACCTGTAAAATAAATCCTAACCTAAGTTACAATTAAACACTACACTATCAATAAATTAATTAAATAAAATACCTACAATTACCTACAATTAAACCTAACACTACACTATCAATAAATTAATTAAATACAATACCTACAAATAAATACAATTAAATAAACTAACTAAAGTACAAAAAATAAAAAAGAACTGTTACAAAAAATAAAAAAATATTTACAAACATTAGAAAAATATTACAACAATTTTAAACTAATTACACCTACTTTAAGCCCCCTAATAAAATAACAAAGACCCCCCAAAAAAAATGCCCTACCCTATTCTAAAATTAAAATAGAAAAGCTCTTTTACCTTACAGGCCCTGAAAAGGGCCTTTTGCGGGGCATGCCCCAAAGAATTCAGCTCTTTTGCCTGTAAAAAAAACCCATACAATACCCCCCCCAACATTACAACCCACCACCCACATACCCCTAATCTAACCCAAACCCCCTTTAAATAAACCTAACACTAAGCCCCTGAAGATCTCCCTACCTTGTCTTCACCACACCGGGTTCACCGATCGGTCCAGAAGAGCCTCCGAAGTCTTGATCCAAGCCCAAGCGGGGGGGCTGAAGATGTCCATGATCCGGCTGAAGTCTTGATCCAAGCGGGAGCTGAAGAGGTCCATGATCCGGCTGAAGTCTTCATCCAAGCGGGAGCTGAAGAGGTCCATGATCCGGCTGAAGTCTTCTATCAAGCGGTATCTTCAATCTTCTTTCTTCCGGATCCATGTTCATCCCGCCGACGCGGAACATCCATCTTCACCGACGACTTCCCGATGAATGACGGTTCCTTTAAGGAACGTCATCCAAGATGGCGTCCCTCGAATTCCGATTGGCTGATAGGATTGTATCAGCCAATCGGAATTAAGGTAGGAAAATTCTGATTGGCTGATGGAATCAGCCAATCAGATTCAAGTTCAATCCGATTGGCTGATCCAATCAGCCAATTAGATTGAGCTCTCATTCTATTGGCTGTTCCGATCAGCCAATAGAATGCAAGCTCAATCTGATTGGCTTATTGGATCAGCCAATCGGATTGAACTTGAATCTGATTGGCTGATTCCATCAGCCAATCAGATTTTTCCTACCTTAATTCCGATTGGCTGATAGAATCCTATCAGCCAATCAGAATTCAAGGGACGCCATCTTGGATGACGTCCCTTAAAGGAACCGTCATTCGTCGGGAAGTCGTCGGGTGAAGATGGATGTTCCGCGTCGGCGGGATAACCATGGATCCGGAAGAAAGAAGATTGAAGATGCCGCTTGATAGATAGACTTCAGCCGGATCATGGACCTCTTCAGCTCCCACTTGGATGAAGCCAAATAGAATGCGAGCTTAATCTGATTGGCTTATTGGATCAGCCAATCGGATTGATCTTGAATCTGATTGGCTGATTCATCAGCCAATCAGATTTTTCCTACCTTAATTCCGATTGGCTGATAGAATCCTATCAGCCAATCAGAATTCAAGGGACGCCATCTTGGATGACGTCCCTTAAAGGAACCGTCATTCGTCGGGAAGTCGTCGGTGAAGATGGATGTTCCGCGTCGGCGGGATAACCATGGATCCGGAAGAAAGAAGATTGAAGATGCCGCTTGATAGATAGACTTCAGCCGGATCATGGACCTCTTCAGCTCCCACTTGGATGAAGACTTAAGTCGGATCATGGACCTCTTCAGCTACCGCTTGGATGAAGACTTCAGCCGGATCATGGACCTCTGCAGCTCCCGCTTGGATCAAGACTTCAGCCGGATCATGGACCTCTTCAGCCCCCCACTTGGGCTTGGATCAAGACATCGGAGCCTGGACCAATCGCTGATACCCGGTGTGGTGAAGATAAGGTAGGAAGATCTTCAGGGGCTTAGTGTTAGGTTTATTTAAGGGGGGTTTGGGTTAGATTAGGGGTATGTGGGTGGTGGGTTGTAATGTTGGGGGGGGGTATTGTATGGGGTTTTTTTACAGGCAAAAGAGCTGAATTCTTTGGGGCATGCCCCGCAAAAGGCCCTTTTCAGGGCTGGTAAGGTAAAAGAGCTTTTCTATTTTAATTTTTAGAATAGGATAGGGCATTTTTTTATTTTGGGGGTCTTTGTTATTTTATTAGGGGGCTTAGAGTAGGTGTAATTAGTTTAAAATTGTTGTAATATTTTTCTAATGTTTGTAAATATTTTTTTATTTTTTGTAACAGTTCTTTTTTATTTTTTGTACTTTAGTTAGTTTATTTAATTGTATTTATTTGTAGGTATTTTATTTAATTAATTTATTGATAGTGTAGTGTTAGGTTTAATTGTAACTTAGGTTAGGATTTATATTACAGGTAATTTTGTAATTATTTTAACTAGGTAACTATTAAATATTTACCTGGTTAAAATAAATACAAAGTTGCCTGTAAAATAAATATTAATCCTAAAATAGCTACAATATAATTATAATTTATATTGTAGCTATATTAGGGTTTATTTTACAGGTAGGTATTTAGCTTTAAATAGGAATAATTTATTTAATAAGAGTTAATTTATTTCGTTAGATTTAAATTATATTTAACTTAGGGGGGTGTTAGGGTTAAGGTTAGACTTAGCTTTAGGGGTTAATAAATGTATTAGAGTAGCGGTGAGGTCCGGTCGGCAGATTAGTGGTTTGATACTTGAAGTTAGGTGTCGGCGATGTTAGGGAGGGCAGATTAGGGGTTAATACTATTTATTATAGGGTTATTGAGGCGGGAGTGAGGCGGATTAGGGGTTAATACATTTATTTTAGTAGCTGTGAGGTCCGGTCGGCAGATTAGGGGTTAATAATTGTAGGTAGGTGGAGGCGACGTTGGGGGCGGCAGATTAGGGGTTAATAAATATAATATAGGGGTCGGCGGTGTTAGGGGCAGCAGATTAGAGGTTCATAGGGATAACGTAGGTTGCGGCGGTGTACGGAGCGGCAGATTAGGGGTAAAAAATTTTAATAGAGTGGCGGCGATGTGGGGGGACCTCGGTTTAGGGGTACATAGGTAGTTTATGGGTGTTAGTGTACTTTAGAGCACAGTAGTTAAGAGCTTTATGAACCGGCGTTAGCCCAGAAAGCTCTTAACTCCTTGCTTTTCTCTGCGGCTGGAGTCTTGTCGTTAGATTTCTAACGCTCACTTCAGCCAAGACTCTAAATACCAGCGTTAGAAAGATCCCATTGAAAAGATAGGATACGCAAATGGCGTAGGGGGATCTGCGGTATGGAAAAGTCGCGGCTGGAAAGTGAGCGTTAGACCCTTTCCTGACTGACTCTAAATACCAGCGGTAGCCCAAAACCAGCGTTAGGAGCCTCTAACGCTGGTTTTGACGGCTAACGCCAAACTCTAAATCTAGCCGTAATATAGCTACAATATAATTAATAATTACATTGTAGCTATTTTAGGGTTCATATTTATTTTACAGGTAACTTTGTATTTATTTTAACTAGGTACAATAGCTATTAAATAGTTAATAACAATTTAATAGCTACCTAGTTAAAATAAGTACAAAATTACCTGTAAAATAAATCCTAACCTACGTTACAAATACACCTAACACTAAACTATCAATAAATTAATTAAATAAACTACAATTATCTAAACTAAAATACAATTAAATAAACTAAACTATATTACAAAAAACAAACACTAAATTACAAAAAATAAAAAAATATTACATGTAAACATTGGGTATTTCTAAACTCAGGACAAAATTTAGAAACTATTTAGAATGGGTGTTTTTTTGGTGGTTGTAGATGTGTAACAGATTTTGGGGGTCAAAGTTAGAAAAAGTGTGTTTTTTTTCCATTTTTTCCTCATATTTTGTATTTTTTTATAGTAAATTATAAGATATGATGAAAATAATGGTATCTTTAGAAAGTCCATTTATTGGCGAAAAAAACGGTATATAATATGTGTGGGTACAGTAAATGAGTAAAATTACACCTAAACACAAACACTGCAGAAATTTAAAAATAGCCATTGTCATTAAGGGTAAGAAAATTGAAAAATGGTCCGGTCATTAAGGGGTCATTAAGGGGTTAAGGGCTATTTGTAATTTAGTTTAGGGTAGGGACATTTTATTATTTTGGGGGGCTTTTTTATTTTATTAGGGGACTTAGATTAGGTGTAATTAGATTAAATTTCTTGTAATATTTTTTTTTTTTTTATTTATTTTTTGGTAATATAGTTTAGTTTATTTAATTGTATTTTAGTTTAGACAATTGTAGTTTATTTAATTAATTTATTGATAGTGTAGTGTTAGGTGTATTTGTAACTTAGGTTAGGATTTATTTTACAGGTAATTTTGTACTTATTTTAACTAGGTAGCTATTAAATAGTTATTAACTATTTAATAGCTATTGTACCTAGTTAAAATAAATACAAAGTTACCTGTAAAATAAATATAAATCCTAAAATAGCTACAATGTAATTATTAATTATATTGTAGCAATCTTTGGGTTTATTTCATAGGTAAGTATTTAGTTTTAAATAGGAATAATTTAGTTAATAATATTAATATTATTTTGATTTATTTAAATAATAATTAAGTTAGGGGGTGTTAGGGTTAGACTTAGGCTTAGGGGGTAATATATTTTATGTAGGTGGCAGCGGTGTAGGGGTGTCAGATTAGGGGGTAATATATTTAATATAGGTAGGTGGCGGTTGTAGGGGGGTTAGATTAAGGGGTAATACATTTAATATCGGTGGCGGCGGTGTAGGGGGGTCAGATTAGGGGGGTAATACATATAATATAGGTGGTGGCGGGATCCCGGAGCTGCGGTTTAGGGGTTAATACATTTATTGTTAGTAGTAAGAGGGGTGATTGCGGATATAGGGGTATATGTGTCTGGCTATTTTTGGGAGGCAGGTTTGACAATTACGGGAGATTTTATACTTTAGTAAGTGTTTGTAGGCGCAGGCAGTTTCTAAAGTGCCGTAAGTCACTGGCGACTCCAGAAATTTGTAGTTACGCTTATTTCTGGACATCGCTAGTTTATCCGACTTACGGCACTTTAGCAACTGTCGGCGGGGTATATTGGATACCCCGATGTGCGAGGTGAAACTACGGGCGGCGCGGGTTCCCTCGATTGCACCGAAAAGTACGCCGTATATCAGATCGCGCCCATTGTGTGTCTATTAGTGTTTTTAAAATGACTACTTCCTGTTTTAACTTGAAAATGTGTATTTAATGTGGCTAATCAAGCTGTTTTGTATACATCTTTTATTGCCTGATGAAAGGACTGTTGTAACGGTAGAGAAACACGTTGCAAAGAGATACAAAGAGAATAAAACATTGTTTTTATCATATTCTCTGGAAGTTGTCTTATATATACTTATACTGATTTGGTTCAGTAGTATTTTTTCCAAGACTTTGCCAGACTAACTCACCTTCCCTGCTGGGGAATCACTAGGAGACTGTGGAAGTTTCTCCCGGACCATAGCTGTGGGATCCTCTGTGAGTGTACTAGCCACTCAAAGTGCTAGCCCACTCGTCAGCACCGGTCATAGTACGGTGCAGAAAAATCTGTGAACCTTATTTTATCTGCACGTTCACATGCCTATTTGGTTGAAATACACTATGAGGCACCCTCTTCAAAGACAAAACTACTGGTGGTGCAGAGGTCGCAATTGTGACTGGGCCCCCAAGGGTGGGGGCCCAGCTTAAATTTTTTTTTTACAATAAAAAATGTTGACCTGCCACTGCCTGCACTGATATCATGTGAGTGTGACATGATGCTTCACTAGTGTCTCTGACTACAGGGGTTAATCTTTCTGTTTTACTCATTGGTGTTTGTGTGTGTGTGTGTGTGTGTGTGTGTGTGTGTATGTGTATGTATGTATGTATGTGTCTGTGTGTGTATTTATGCATGCATGTGTGTGTGTGTGTATGTGTGTGGAACCATCAAATTACAGACCTTGTTACTACAGCATGGGGGGTAAACAGTGTCACTATACAGTACCACTATATACAATACGGGGGCGCTGGACCATGTCACAGACTACTGTAGTCACTTTATAAAGTACTGGGGCGGGTAGGGTCAGGCCAGCCATCTCACCGGCAGATTACAGACTGTGTCACTGACTCACTATATACAGTACTGGTGGGTTAAACAGTGTCACTATGCACAGTAATAGGGGGTCAGACCATTTCACAGACTGTGGGCACAGGGTACCTCCTTTTGCAGACGTAATTCGATTCACATTTTTTTCTGTGTTAAATGTAAAAAAAAAAAGATATAGATCAAATTCACTTTTTTGGGGGGTGGGGTGGGGGGCCCTTCTTAGATTCTTGCAACTGGGCCCTGTGGTTTCTAGTTACGCCTCTGACCCTCTATTTTTGTTTTTATTTCTATAGATCACCCACCACACCAGGTTTCCAAGTGGAGCAGCCTTTCCATCTAATTCTACCTCTTAAAAAAAGAAACCACTTACCCATCCATTGGAGATTACGAACTCTATCCAAAGCGGCCTTTTGATTCACAAGATTTAATTTTTTCCAACACAAACCTTTTGCTTTTTGTAATTTCATATTTGACATTTACTTTTTACTTTGGTTTCATAAATTTTTCAGGTGCGCCCCCTTTAGGATACCCCCTTGGGTTTCCAATTGTTACTTGCTCAATCAGATAATTTTATTAGTAGCGATGTGGGGGGCCAGCGGTTTAGGGGTTAATAGGTTTATTTAGTGTCAGCTATGTCGGGGGCGGCAGATTAGGGGTTAATCATTTGTCGGCAATCGCAGGTGTTCTTTTTCTAACACTTTCTCCCCATTGATGTCTATGGGGGAAAGCGTGCATGAGCACGTCAAGTCAGGCCTTGGCTTTTGTGTGGTATGGAGCTTATTGCACCATACCGCACAACAAAAGAATGTTTTGGCTTAACTTGTAATGGCAGCGCTATGGAAAGTGCGATAACTCAATTTTTTTGCGTTATTTACGCACCCGGTATAGCGCAAAACTTGTAATCTTGCTGTTAGTTAGTAGCTCCAATTTTAGCACTGTTGATAAAGTTAGACTGGGACACCCACTGAAAAGGGCTCAGAAATCATAAAGAGCAGAACCCCCTCCTCTGCATATAAAAATACCCATTATACAAACATGAGCAAGCAGGAGTCTGAAGACTTGGGTCTACATCTGATACTTTGGGGCTTGGTTAGGAGACTGAAAATCAGCACAATGTTACTAAAAAATAAGCAATACTATACATTAAAAACAAACAAAAAACACAGCGCTGAAAACCAGGAATCAAACAGTATAGGATAAATATAATGCTTAATATATAAGAAGAAGCACAAATGGATATTAGTAGATAACACTATTAGCCTTTAAAAATGTGTGTATAAAAATATATACAGGGAGTGCAGAATTATTAGGCAAGTTGTATTTTTGAGGATTAATTTTATTATTGAGCAACAACCATGTTCTCAATGAACCCCAAAAACTCATTAATATCAAAGCTCAATAGTTTTGGAAGTAGTTTTTAGTTTGTTTTTAGTTATAGCTATTTTAGGGGGATATCTGTGTGTGCAGGTGACTATTACTGTGCATAATTATTAGGCAACTTAACAAAAAACAAATATATACCCATTTCAATTATTTATTTTTACCAGTGAAACCAATATAACATCTCAACATTCACAAATATACATTTCTGACATTCAAAAACAAAACAAAAACAAATCAGTGACCAATATAGCCACCTTTCTTTGCAAGGACACTCAAAAGCCTGCCATCCATGGATTCTGTCAGTGTTTTGATCTGTTCACCATCAACATTGCGTGCAGCAGCAACCACAGCCTCCCAGACACTGTTCAGAGAGGTGTACTGTTTTTCCCTCCTTGTAAATCTCACATTTGATGATGGACCACAGGTTCTCAATGGGGTTCAGATCAGGTGAACAAGGAGGCCATGTCATTAGATTTTCTTCTTTTATACCCTTTCTTGCCAGCCACGCTGTGGAGTACTTGGACGCGTGTGATGGAGCATTGTCCTGCATGAAAATCATGTTTTTCTTGAAGGATGCAGACTTCTTCCTGTACCACTGCTTGAAGAAGGTGTCTTCCAGAAACTGGCAGTAGGACTGGGAGTTGAGCTTGACTCCATCCTCAACCCGAAAAGGCCCCACAAGCTCATCTTTGATGATACCAGCCCAAACCAGTACTCCACCTCCACCTTGCTGGCGTCTGAGTCGGACTGGAGCTCTCTGCCCTTTACCAATCCAGCCATGGGCCCATCCATTTGGCCCATCAAGACTCACTCTCATTTCATCAGTCCATAAAACCTTGTCTTGAGATATTTCTTGGCCCAGTCTTGATGTTTCAGCTTGTGTGTCTTGTTCAGTGGTGGTCGTCTTTCAGCCTTTCTTACCTTGGTGGCAAGTGGCATCTTGGCAGCTGCACGCTTGACTTTTCTCAGTTCATGGGCAGTTATTTTGCGCCTTGGTTTTTCCACACGCTTCTTGCGACCCTGTTGACTATTTTGAATGAAACGCTTGATTGTTCGATGATCACGCTTCAGAAGCTTTGCAATTTTAAGAGTGCTGCATCCCTCTGCAAGATATCTCACTATTTTTGACTTTTCTGAGCCTGTCAAGTCCTTCTTTTGACCCATTTTGCCAAAGGAAAGGAAGTTGCCTAATAATTATGCACACCTGATATAGGGTGTTGATGTCATTAGACCACACCCCTTCTCATTACAGAGATGCACATCACCTAATATGCTTAATTGGTAGTAGGCTTTCAAGCCTATACAGCTTGGAGTAAGACAACATGCATAAAGAGGATGATGTGGTCAAAATACTCATTTGCCTAATAATTCTGCACTCCCTGTATGTATTAAAAAATGTCCATGAATTAGAATAGGAAAAACAGAGTCATAGTCACCAATTTAGTATAATGCTTTAAGGAAAGCTCCAATTCTGAGAGAATGATATCCAAAAGGAACTTGCTAGTAGATATGTCTGATCAATTGCAGTATTTTCCAATAACAATATTATCCAATAGACTTATCCCTGGGTGCTGCTTGAATTAGGAAACAAGTTGCTGCTGTTTAATCAAATGGAACAAACTCTGGGGAAAAAACACAAGCGCAACCCAGAATCAAGGAAGTAAAACTAAATTTATTAAGACACAGTGTGCTATATTGCACTTACAAGATTGCAGGTAAAAACAGGCACATCAGAGATATCCTGGCCATGAACAGCTTCACTGACAGCTCAGGATCCACTGCAAGTCCAGTCTTTCAAAAGTCAAATCTTTGCAGGTTTAAACAGCTGATTGCTCCCAGGACCAGTAATGTATGCAGATCCTTTTGAAATCTTTTAGCTTAAAACTCTTTAACTCTACGCATTTCATCTGCCTTCTAAGCAAACTTTGTCAAGAGATTTCCAAACAGAACAAAACTTTTTCTCCCAAACATGCTCTCTTTATGCCATTAGTAAGGTACACTCCCCCTCAGATGATTGGAGAACAATATGAGTGATGTAGCCAATTAGAAGGCTTGGAGGAACACACCATCATGTTCATTAGTTAGATATGCACTCGCCCAGGGTTAATGTGTATGTTACTTAAAGGGGCAGTAAACTTTAAAAATAATGTTATATAATTCTGCACATAGTGCAGAATTATATAACATATTAGCCAAACATTTATAAAACCTAATATTCCCTATTAATTTTTTAAAAAAAACACGCTGTCTCATAGACCCGCTCTCTGCTCTCTGCTGAGCGGGTCTGTTATATTTACTCAGCGCATCGGGCCAGCTGTATAGTCACAGCCCGGCCCGACTGCGCCATAAGACTAAGTGCAGCTTGAGTGAGCTGACACTTTAACTAAAGCATGCAACCAAATTTATAAAGATATATCAAATATACAATGTAAATAATTTCACAGCGTGGTGTATGTTGATATATGCTAATGTGTATGACAAGCTCAGAATGTACTTTTAACCTCTTACAACTATCAACCATAATGGGGTAAAATAATTACCATTTACCGACCTTGCTATAGACTCCCTGTATGTTAACCCTTACAAAATAGCTGAATATTATTAATACTAAATACCCAACAAGTGTGATACAAGCTAGACCCAAAAAACAAAAAAACAAAATAAATATTGATAATAAATATCTAGCAAATTCAGTGCATGTTTAACCCATAAAACTAAATAAATTAATTTGGGATACTATATCCCTATTACACAGAATAAGTTATACACATAAAAAACTGATACATAATAAAAGGAGTAAACACTTCATAATTCCTATATAAAAAATAATAAATATGTAAAACACTAGAACACACACAATTAAAATTCCTAAAAACTATCATAAGTCTCATATATGCATAAGAACTATATCAAATTTTAAAAAACTACATATTAGACTGGGAAACCTATGCAGACGTAAAAAATATGTTAAAACATTATAAACTGAAATCACTAGAGTCACTTGATCTAAAAATAATCTCACAAAATAAAAAAAATAAAAAATATAAAGAACAAATATGAGTACAAAAAACACTAATCCATAAAGGCCTGGAGATCCAGGTCAATATTTAAGCCCTAAAGGGTATAGGCTGCCTAGTCTGTGGATCCATTTAGTCCATTTTCGCAGATTAAGCAGCTTCTGCCTATCATTTCTCATATGAGGTATGGTTTCAATGACCATAATCCTTAGAGAGTCTGCCTGCTTATTATGACACCTGCGAAAATGTTCAGACACACTGTGATTTTTACATCCTTTCTCTATATTGTTGACATGCTCATAGATGCGTTTCTTGATTCTCCTTTTGGTCCTACCAACGTAAATTAAATTACAGCTGCAGTAGAGCATGTACACTGCATAAGTGGTATTGCAGGTTGCATGAATAATAGTATCACAACTCTGAGATCTGCCCCAATTGTAAAATTGGGTCCCTGATATGATTAAGGGGCATAAACAGCAATTTAGTCTTCTAGATTTAAATAGACCATTGCTTAAGCATAGCCACCCTGATAGTGTTTTGTAATGATTACTCCCCTTTGCAAAAATGTGAGACTAAATGGATCCACAGACTAGGCAGCCTATACCCTCAGGGCTTAAATATTGACCTGGATCTCCAGGTCTTTATGGATTAGTGTTTTTTGTACTCATATTTGCTCTTTATATATTTTCCTATACAGTGCTCATTGTGCATACTTTGACTATGTACTTAATGGTTTGTTTTTTTGTGGGATTATTTTTAGATCCAGTGACTCTAGTGATTACAGTTTATAATGTTTTAACATATTTTTACGTCTGCATAGGTTTCCCAGTCTAATATGTAGTTTTTTAAAATTTTATATAGTTCTTATGTATATATGAGGCTTATGACAGTTTTTAGGAATTTTAATTGTGTGTGTTATAGTGTTTTACATATTTATTATTTTTTATATAGGAATTATGAAGTGTTTACTCCATTTATTATGTATCAGTTTTTTATGTGTATAACTTATTCTGTGTAATAGGGATATAGTATCCCAAATTAATTTATTTAGTTTTATGGGTTAAACATGCACTGAATTTGCTAGATATTTATTTTCAATATTTATTTTTTATGGGTCTAGCTTGTATCACTGGGTATTTAGTATTAGTAATATTCAGCTATTTTGTAAGGGTTAACATACAGGGAGTCTATAACAAGGTCTGTAAATGGTAATTATTTTACCCCATTATGGTTGATAGCTGCAAGAGGTTAAAAGTACATTCTGAGCTTGTCATACACATTAGCATATATCAACATACACCACGCTGTGAAATAACTTACATTGTATATTTGATATATCTTTATAAATTTGGTCGCATGCTCAAGTTAAGTAACATACACATTACCTCTTGGCGAGTGCATATCTAACTAATGAACATGAGGGTATGTTCCTCCAAGCCTTCTAATTGGCTACATCACTCATGTTGTTCTCCAATCATCTGAGGGGGAGTGTACCTTACTAATGGCATAAGGAGCGCATGTTTGGGAGAAAAAGTTTTGTTCTGTTTGGAAATCTCTTGGCAAAGTTTGCTTAGAAGGCAAATGAAACGCGTAGAGTTAAAGAGTTTTAAGCTAAAATATTTCAAAAGGATCTACATACATTACTGGTCCTGGAAGCAATCAGCTGTTTGAACCTGCAAAGATTTGACTTTTGAAAGACTGGACTTGCAGTGGATCCTGAGCTGTCAGTGAAGCCGTTTATGGCCAGGATATCTCTGATGTGCCTGTTTTTACCTGCAATCTTGTAAGTGCAATATAGCACACTGTGTCTTAATAAATGTTGTTTTACTTCCTTGGGCGCGATCCGATATAGATCATAGTTTGCGGCGCAAGCGAGGGAACCCCAGCCGCCCGTAGTTTCAGCTCGCAACTCGAGCTATCCCATATACGGCGCCGTCAGAGGCTAAAGTGCCGTAAGTCTGACAAACCAGCGATGTCTAGAAATCTGCGTAAGTACAAATTTCTGGAGTCGCCAGTGACTTACGGCACTTTAGAAACTGCCGGCGCCTACAAAACCTGACTAAGTTATAAAATCACCCGTACTGTCTAACACGCCTCCCAAACATAGCCCGACACGTCTAACCCTCTATCCGCTATCCCCCCTCACTATCCTAACAATAAAATTTTTATTAACCCCTAAACCACCGCTCCCGGACCCCGCCGCCACCTAATAAAGTTATTAACCCCTAAACCTCTGCTCCCGGACCCCGCCGCCAGCTATATTAAATCTATAACCCCCTAATGTGAGCCCCTAACCTGCCGCCATCTACCTTACCTACCCCCTAAATTGAGCCCCTTACACCGCCCCCATCTACCTTACCTACCCCCTAAAGTGAGCCCCTTACACCGCCGCCATCTACCTTACCTACCCCCTAAAGTTAGCTCCTACCCCGCCGCCATCTATTTTAAAATTATTAACCCCTAATTTAATCCCCCTACACCGCCGCCACTTATATTAAACACATTAACCCCTAATCTAATCCCTAATCTAATCCCCCTAATTATATTAGGGTTAATATAGTTAATATATTATATATATTAACTATATTAACCCTAATTATATTATGGTTAATATAGTTAATATCGTTATTATATTATATATATATATATTAAGTATAATAACCCTATCTAACTCTAACATCCCTAACTAAATTCTGATTAAAATAAATCTAATTAATATTAATATTATTAATTAAAATATTCCTATTTAAATCTAAATACTTTACCTATAAAATAAACCCTAAGATAGCTACAATATAATTAATAATTACATTGTAGCTATTTTAGGGTTTATATTTATTTTACAGGTAACTTGGTATTTATTTTAACTAGGTACAATAGCTATTAAATAGTTAATAACTATATAATAGCTACCTAGTTAAAATAATTACCAATTTACCTGTAAAATAAATCCTAACCTAAGTTACAAATACACCTACACTATCAATAAATTAAATAAACTACAAATATCTAAACTAAAATACAATTAAATAAACTAAACTAAATTACAAAAAAAACCAAACACTTAATTACAAAAATAAAAAAAGATTACAAGATTTTTAAGCTAATTACACCTATTCTGAGCCCCCTAATAAAATAATAAAGCCCCCCAAAATAAAAAAATTTCCCTACCCTATTCTAAATTAAAAAAGTTAACAGCTCTTTTACCTTACCAGCCCTTAAAAGGGCCTTTTGCGGGGCATGCCCCAAAGAAAACAGCTCTTTTGCCTGTAAAAACCCCCACAATACCACCCCCCAACATTACAACCCACCACCCACATACCCCTATTCTAAACCCACCCAAACCCCCCTTAAAAAAACCTAACACTACCCCCCTGAAGATCTCCCTACCTTGTATTCACCCAGCCGGGCAGAACTCTTCATCCGATCCGGGCAATGTCTTCAATCAAGCGGCAGAGAAGTCTTCTTCCATCCGGGCGATGTCTTCAAGCAAGCGGCAGAGAAGTCTTCTTCCATTCGGGCGATGTCTTCAAGCAAGCGGCAGAGAAGTCTTTTTCCATCCGGGCGATGTCTTCAAGCAAGCGGCAGAGAAGTCTTCTTCCATCCGGCGATGTCTTCAAGCAAAGCGGCATCTTCAAACTTCTTTCTTCGCTCCTCCACCGCAGAGCATCCATCCGGCACGACGACTGAACGAGGTACCTTTAAATGACGTCATCCAAGATGGCGTCCGTCAAATTCCGATTGGCTGATAGGATTCTATCAGCCAATCGGAATTAAGGTAGAAAAATCTGATTGGCTGATTGAATCAGCCAATCAGATTCAAGTTCAATCCTATTGGCTGAACCAATCAGCCAATCGGATTGAACTTGAATCTGATTGGGTGATTCAATCAACCAATCATATTGAACTTGAATCTGATTAGCTGATTCAATCAGCCAATCAGATTTTTCTACCTTAATTCCGATTGGCTTATAGAATCCTATCAGCCAATCGGAATTCGACGGACGCCATCTTGGATGAAGTCATTTAAAGGTACCTCATTCCTCATTCAGTCATCGTGCCGGATGGATGCTCCGCGGCGGAGGAGCGAAGATTGAAGATGCCGCTTTGCTTGAAGACATCGCCGGATGGAAGAAGACTTCTCTGCCGCTTGCTTGAAGACATCGCCGGGATGAAGACTTCTTCTTTGCTGCTTGATTGAAGACATCGCCCGGATGGAAGAAGACTTCTCTGCCGCTTGATTGAAGACATCGCCCGGATCGGATGAAGAGTTCTGCCCGGCTGGGTGAATACAAGGTAGGGAGATCTTCAGGGGGGTAGTGTTAGGTTTTTTTAAGGGGGTTTGGGTGGGTTTAGAATAGGGGTATGTGGGTGGTGGGTTGTAATGTTGGGGTGTGGTATTGTGGGTTTTTTTACAGGCAAAAGAGCTGTTTTCTTTGGGGCATGCCCCGCAAAAGGCCCTTTTAAGGGCTGGTAAGGTAAAAGAGCTGTTAACTTTTTAAATTTAGAATAGGGTAGGGAATTTTTTTTATTTTGGGGGGCTTTATTATTTTATTAGGGGGCTTAGAATAGGTGTAATTAGCTTAAAAATCTTGTAATCTTTTTTATTTTTTGTAATTTAGTGGGTTTTTTTTGTAATTTAGTTTAGTTTATTTAATTGTATTTTAGTTTAGATATTTGTAGTTTATTTAATTTATTGATAGTGTAGTGTTAGGTGTATTTGTAACTTAGGTTAGGATTTATTTTACAGGTAAATTGGTAATTATTTTAACTAGGTAGCTATTAAATAGTTATTAACTATTTAATAGCTATTGTACCTAGTTAAAATAAATACCAAGTTACCTGTAAAATAAATATAAACCCTAAAATAGCTACAATGTAATTATTAATTACATTGTAGCTATCTTAGGGTTTATTTTATAGGTAAGTATTTAGATTTAAATAGGAATATTTTAATTAATAATATTAATATTAATTAGATTTCTTTTAATAAGAATTTAGTTAGGGATGTTAGAGTTAGATAGGGTTATTATACTTAATATATATATATATAATATAATAACGATATTAACTATATTAACCCTAATATAATTAGGGTTAATATAGTTAATATATATAATATAATAACTATATTAACTATATTAACCCTAATATAATTAGGGTTAATATAGTTAATATAGCTGGCGGCGGTGTAGGGGGATTAGATTAGGGGTTAATCTATTTAATATAGCTGGCGGCGGTGTAGGGGGATTAGATTAGGGGTTAATTAATTTAATATAGCTGGTGGCGGTATAGGGGGATTAAATTAGGGGTTAATGTAATTAATATAGCTGGCGGCAGGGTAGGGGGATTATATTAGGGGTTAATGTAATTAATATAGCTGGCGGCGGTTTAGCGGGATTAAATTAGGTGTCATTAATTTTAATATAGCTGGTGGCGGGGTAGGAGCTCACATTAGGGGGTAGTTAATGTAGGTGGCGGGGTAAGGGGCTCACATTAGGGGGTAGATAATGTAGGTGGCGGCGGTGTAGGGGGCTCACATTAGGGGGTAGATAATGTAGGTGACGGTGGTGTAAGGGGCTCACATTAGGGGGTAGATAATGTAGGTGACGGCGGTGTAAGGGGCTCACATTAAGGGGTAGTTAATGTAGATGGCGGCGGTGTAAGGGGCTCACATTAGGGGGTAGGTAATATAGATGGCGGCGGTGTAAGGGGCTCACATTAGGGGGTAGGTAATGTAGATGGCGGCAGGGGAAGGGGCTCACATTAGGGGGTATGTAATGTAGCTGGCGACGGTGTAGGGGGATCACATTAGGGGGTTATACTTTTAATGTAGGTGGTGGCGGGGTCCGGGAGCGGCGGTTTAGGGGTTAAATACTTTATTAGGGATTGCGGCGGGGGATCGCAGTTGACAGGTAGATAGACATTGCGCATGCGTTAGGTGTTAGGTTTTATTTGGCAGGTAGTTTAGGGAGTTACGGGGCTCCAATAGACATCGTAAGGCTTACTACGGCTGCATTTTGTGGCAAGGTGAAAATGGAGTAAGATTTCTCCATTTTCGCCACGTAAGTCCTTACGCTGTATATTGGATACCAAACTGCGCGGGTTTGGTATACCTGCCTATGGCCCAAAAAACTACGGGCGAAGGCAGAAATATACGAGCGTAACTTCTAGGTTACGCCGTATATAGGATACCAAACCCGCACAAAATTTGGCGTTTCCGGCTTTTGCAGGCGACGCTGCACATCGGATCGGACCCCTTGAATCTGGGTTGCACTTGTGTTTTTTCCCCAGAATACTATGCATTGTTGCAAAAACACTACCAAATGGGCTATATAAATGGATAATCTTCAAAACATTTGTGCAAAGAAACAAGAAAAATCTAGTGTACAATGTCCCTTTAACATTTTAGTACATATCCCTCCCACCCCCCACTGGGAGTATAATTTCTTCTGCTAGCTCTTGTTTACATATCTTACATGCATATAGCCAATACATAAGTATTGGCATTTTCTGAATAGGTGGCAGAATAAACAGGCAAAATCAGCTATTTCAACTGACAAAATAAAGGAGCTATCTGTAAACACTGTCCCTTTAAGGAATGACAGTATAATTATTTAAGTGTGGTTTCAGAAAGACTGCTACTTTAAAGCCAGAGTTCAAGTAATAGAGATACTCAAGACAAAACACATAAATTTTTAACCTTAGTTAATATTAGTTTAAAGAACTAAGAGTTGTGCGCTTTACACATTTTAAAGGGTGTGGTTCAGTTTATTTGAAAATGTAGAGCTCGATATGTTCTAAATTGAAAATCTGATACATAAAAAAAACCCATATAGAAATATAAAGCACCAGAACTGTGTATCTCATTTTAAACTTATTTTAAAATTGCTTGACATAATTCTTCATACAGAGCATAGCCTAAGATGAAAGACGAGACAGATTTAAACTAAAAGTATTATAGAACCTGGCTATGGTCATTGTCTTTGTTTGTGAACTCTATTCAAGTCACTCCCTTGATATAGTAATAAAACAATTACATGAGAAATATAAAGCTGTCATATTCCACTTGTCAATTAAAGGTGAACAGCAACACGGAAATACTGTGCAATATTATGGATATTACTGAAGATTTACAGTTTCACTTTGATGTAAAATGGTGTTTTCTTTTAATCAGTTACAAAAACACTTTCAACAGAATTTTAGGGGTTTAAATAAAGGTCATTACAGGGTCAGAGTGTATGCAAGTCACTTTAAAGGAGTTAATAAGAAAAAGATGAGCAACACTGTATTTTTCATGCTAGTAACTAATATTTCTCCTGTTAAGTGTAGTCAGTCCACGGGTCATCCATTACTTATGGGATTATATCTCCTCCCTAACAGGAAGTGCAAGAGGATCACCCAAGCAGAGCTGCTATATAGCTCCTCCCCTCTACGTCATACCCAGTCATTCTCTTGCACCTAACTAATAGATAGGACGTGTGAGAGGACTGTGGTGTGTTAAACTTAGTTTTTATTTCTTCAATCAAAAGTTTGTTATTTTAAACGGCACCGGAGTGTGTTGTTTCTTCTCAGGCAGCATTAGAAGAAGAATCTACCTGAGTTTGTCTATGATCTTAGCGGTCGTAACTAAGATCCACTTGCTGTTCTCGGCCATTCTGAGGAGTGAGGTAACTTCAGAACAGGGGATAGCAGGCAGGGCCCACCTGCAAGGAGGTATGTGCAGTAAATTATTTTCTAAGGAATGGAATTGACTGAGAAAATACTGCTAATACCGATGTAATGTAAGTGCAGCCTTAAATGCAGTAGTAGCGACTGGTATCAGGCTGATATGTATGTATGTATACTCTGAGGTATTTCTGGGGAATGGAATTTCACTAAGAAAATACTGTCTATATTAAAGTAATATTTGAGCCTGCACTGCAGTGAAAGCGACTAGCAGCAGGCTTATTAATAACACTTCATAACTTTCATTTTTAAAACGTTTACTGGCATGTTAATCGTTTTTTCTGAGGTACTTGGTGATAAAACTTTATGGGCATGATTTTTACCACATGGCTGTCGTTTGTTTCTGAATAAAAACAGTTTACTGAGCTTCCCCACTGTTGTAATATGAGTGGGAGGGGCCTATTTTAGCGCTTTATTGCGCAGTAAAAATTTAGTCACAGTCTTCCTATTTCTTCCTCCATGATCCAGGACGTCTCTACAGAGCCCAGGGGTCTCCAAAACTAGTTTTGAGGGAGGTAATCACTCACAGCAGACCTGTGACAGTGTGTTTTGACTGTGATAAAAACGTTAATTATTAAATTGTTATCCGTTTTTGGGTATTAAGGGGTTAATCATCCATTTGCTGGTGGGTGCAATCCTTTGCTAACTTAATACATTTACTGTGAAAAATTGGTTGCTATAACTATTTTGGTTCATTGTTATTTCAACTGTGACAGTTTTTTGTGCTTCTTAAAGGCACAGTAGCGTTTTTTATATTGCTTGTAAATTTATTTAGAAAAGTATTTCCAAGCTTGCTAGTCTCATTGCTAGTCTGTTTAAACATGTCTGACACAGATGAATCTCTTTGTTCACTATGTTTAAAGGCCAATGTGGAGCCCAATAGAAATTTGTGTACTAATTGCATTGATGTTACTTTAAATAAAAGTCAATCTTTACATGTAAAGAAATTATCACCAGACAACGAGGGGGAAGTTATGCCGACTAACTCTCCTCACGTGTCAGTACCTTCGCCTCCCGCTCAGGAGGTGCGTGATATTGTGGCGCCAAGTACATCAGGGCGGCCCATACAAATCACTTTGCAAGACATGGCTAATGTTATGACTGAAGTACTATCTAAATTGCCAGAATTTAGGGGTAAACGCGATCACTCTGGGGTAAGAACAGAGTGCGCTGATAATAATAGAGCCATGTCTGATACTGCGACACAATTTGCAGAACATGAGGACGGAGAGCTTCATTCTGTGGGTGACGGATCTGATCCAAGTAAACTGGACTCAGACATTTCAAATTTTAAATTTAAGCTTGAGAACCTCCGTGTATTACTAGGGGAGGTATTAGCGGCTCTGAATGATTGTAACACGGTTGCAATTCCAGAGAAAGTATGTAGGCTGGATAAATATTTTGCGGTACCGGCGTATACTGACGTTTTTCCTATACCTAAAAGGCTTACAGAAATTGTTAACAAGGAGTGGGATAGACCCGGTGTGCCTTTTTCACCCCCTCCTATATTTAGAAAAATGTTTCCAATAGACGCCACCACACGGGACTTATGGCAGACGGTCCCTAAGGTGGAGGGAGTAGTTTCTACTCTGGCTAAGCGCACCACTATCCCGGTGGAGGATAGCTGTGCTTTTTCAGATCCAATGGATAAAAAGTTAGAGGGTTACCTTAAGAAAATGTTTGTTCAGCAAGGTTTTATATTACAACCCCTTGCATGCATTACGCCTGTCACGGCTGCGGCGGCATTCTGGTTTGAGTCTCTGGAAGAGACCCTTAGCACAGCTCCATTGGATGAGATTATAAACAAGCTTAAAGTCCTTAAGCTAGCTAATTCATTTATTTCTGATGCCGTAGTACACTTAACCAAACTTACAGCTAAGAACTCCGGATTCGCCATTCAAGTGCGTAGAGCGCTGTGGCTTAAATCCTGGTCAGCTGATGTGACTTCTAAATCTAAATTGCTTAATATTCCTTTCAAAGGGCAGACATTATTCGGGCCCGGTTTGAAAGAAATTATCGCTGACATTACTGGAGGTAAGGGCCATGCCCTGCCTCAAGACAGGGCCAAACCAAGGGCTAAACAGTCTAATTTTCGTGCCTTTCGTAACTTCAAGGCAGGAGCAGCATCAACTTCCTCCGCTCCAAGACAGGAAGGAACTGTTGCTCGCTACAGACAGGGCTGGAAACCTAACCAGTCCTGGAACAAGGGCAAACCTGCTGCTGCCCCTAAGACAGCATGAAGTGAGGGCCCCCGATCCGGAAACGGATCTAGTGGGGGGCAGACTTTCTCTCTTCGCCCAGGCTTGGGCAAGAGATGTCCAGGATCCCTGGGCGTTGGAGATCATATCTCAGGGATATCTTCTGGACTTCAAAGCTTCTCCTCCACAAGGGAGATTTCATCTTTCAAGGTTATCAGCAAACCAGATAAAGAAAGAGGCGTTTCTACGCTGTGTACAAGACCTCTTACTAATGGGAGTGATCCACCCAGTTCCGCGGTCGGAACACAGACAAGGGTTTTATTCAAATCTGTTTGTGGTTCCCAAAAAAGAGGGAACCTTCAGACCAATCTTGGACTTAAAGATCCTAAACAAATTCCTAAGAGTTCCATCGTTCAAAATGGAAACTATTCGAACTATCCTACCCATGATCCAAGAGGGTCAGTACATGACCACAGTGGATTTAAAGGATGCCTACCTTCACATACCGATTCACAAGGATCATTACCGGTATCTAAGGTTTGCCTTCCTAAACAGGCATTACCAGTTTGTAGCTCTTCCCTTCGGGTTAGCTACGGCTCCAAGAATCTTTACAAAGGTTCTGGGCTCTCTTCTGGTGGTACTAAGACCGCGAGGCATAGCGGTAGCTCCGTACCTAGACGGCATTCTGATACAAGCGTCAAGTTTCCAAACTGCCAAGTCTCATACAGAGTTAGTTCTGGCATTTCTAAGGTCGCATGGGTGGAAGGTGAACGTAGAAAAGAGTTCTCTATTGCCACTCACAAGAGTTCCCTTCTTAGGGAATCTTAAAGATTCTGTAGAAATGAAAATTTACCTGACGGAGGACAGGTTATCAAAACTTCTAAATGCTTGCCGTGTCCTTCATTCCATTCAACACCCGTCAGTGGCTCAGTGCATGGAGGTAATCGGCTTAATGGTAGCGGCAATGGACATAGTACCTTTTGCGCGCCTGCATCTCAGACCGCTGCAATTGTGCATGCTAAGTCAGTGGAATGGGGATTACTCAGATTTGTCCCTTCTGCTAAATCTGGATCAAGAGACCAGAGATTCTCTTCTATGGTGGCTTTCTCGGCCACATCTGTCCAAGGGGATGCCCTTCCGCAGGCCAGATTGGACGATTGTAACAACAGACGCCAGCCTTCTAGGTTGGGGCGCAGTCTGGAATTCCCTGAAGGCTCAGGGATCATGGACCCAGGAGGAGAGACTCCTTCCAATAAACATTCTGGAATTAAGAGCAGTTCTCAATGCTCTTCTGGCTTGGCCTCAGATAGCAACTCTGAGGTTCATCAGGTTTCAGTCGGACAACATCACGACTGTGGCTTACATCAACCATCAAGGAGGAACAAGGAGTTCCCTAGCGATAATGGAAGTCTCAAAGATAATTCGCTGGGCAGAGTCTCACTCTTGCCACCTGTCAGCGATCCACATCCCAGGCGTGGAGAACTGGGAGGCGGATTTTCTAAGTCGCCAGACCTTTCATCCGGGGGAGTGGGAACTTCATCCGGAGGTGTTTGCCCAACTGCTTCATCATTGGGGCAGACCAGATCTGGATTTCATGGCGTCTCGCCAGAACGCCAAGCTTCCTTGTTACGGATCCAGGTCCAGGGACCCGGGAGCGGTACTGATAGATGCTCTGACAGCACCTTGGGTCTTCAACATGGCTTATGTGTTTCCACCCTTCCCGATGCTTCCTCGATTGATTGCCAGGATCAAACAGGAGAGAGCATCGATGATTCTAATAGCGCCTGCGTGGTCACGCAGGACCTGGTATGCAGATCTAGTGGACATGTCGTCCTGTCCACCATGGTCTCTGCCTCTGAGACAGGACCTTCTGATTCAGGGTCCTTTCAAACATCCAAATCTAATTTCTCTGAGGCTGACTGCATGGAGATTGAACGCTTGATTCTATCAAAGCGGGGATTCTCGGAGTCAGTGATTGATACCTTAATACAGGCTAGGAAACCTGTTACCAGGAAAATTTACCATAAAATATGGCGTAAATACTTATATTGGTGCGAATCCAAGAGTTACTCATGGAATAAGGTTAGGATTCCTAGGATATTGTCTTTTCTACAAGAAGGTTTAGAAAAGGGTTTATCTGCTAGTTTGTTAAAGGGACAGATCTCAGCTCTGTCTATCCTTTTACACAGACGTCTGGCAGATGTTCCAGACGTTCAGGCTTTTTGTCAGGCTTTGGCTAGGATTAAGCCTGTGTTTAAGACTGTTGCTCCGCCGTGGAGCTTAAACTTAGTTCTTAACGTTCTGCAAGGTGTTCCGTTTGAACCCCTTCATTCCATTGATATCAAGCTGTTATCTTGGAAAGTTCTGTTTTTAATGGCTATTTCCTCGGCTCGAAGAGTCTCTGAGTTATCGGCCTTACATTGTGATTCTCCTTATCTGATTTTTCATTCAGATAAGGTAGTTCTGCGTACTAAACCTGGGTTCTTACCTAAGGTAGTCACTAACAAGAATATCAATCAAGAGATTGTTGTTCCATCATTGTGCCCTAACCCTTCTTCAAAGAAGGAACGACTTCTGCACAATCTGGACGTCGTCCGTGCCCTGAAATTTTATTTGCAGGCAACTAAAGATTTTCGTCAAACTTCTTCCCTGTTTGTCGTTTATTCTGGACAGAGGAGAGGTCAAAAAGCTTCGGCTACCTCTCTCTCTTTTTGGCTTCGTAGCATAATACGTTTAGCCTATGAGACTGCTGGACAGCAGCCTCCTGAAAGGATTACGGCTCATTCTACTAGAGCTGTGGCTTCCACTTGGGCCTTTAAGAATGAGGCTTCTGTTGAACAGATTTGCAAGGCTGCAACTTGGTCTTCACTTCACACTTTTTCAAAATTTTACAAATTTGACACTTTTGCTTCTTCGGAGGCTGTTTTTGGGAGAAAGGTTTTACAGGCAGTGGTTCCTTCCGTGTAAAGGTCCTGCCTGTCCCTCCCGTCATCCGTGTACTTTTAGCTTTGGTATTGGTATCCCATAAGTAATGGATGACCCGTGGACTGACTACACTTAACAGGAGAAAATATAATTTATGCTTACCTGATAAATTAATTTCTCCTGTAGTGTAGTCAGTCCACGGCCCGCCCTGTTTTTACGGCAGGTCTAAATTTTAAATTAAACTCCAGTCACCACTGCACCCTATAGTTTTCTCCTTTCTCGTTTGGTTTCGGTCGAATGACTGGGTATGACGTAGAGGGGAGGAGCTATATAGCAGCTCTGCTTGGGTGATCCTCTTGCACTTCCTGTTAGGGAGGAGATATAATCCCATAAGTAATGGATGACCCGTGGACTGACTACACTACAGGAGAAATGAATTTATCAGGTAAGCATAAATTATATTTTTATATGCAGTACTGACAGCACATTATGGCCTAAATTACAAGTTGAGCTCAACCGATACTGAGCTAGATTACAAGTGGCGCGCTGTATAGCGCTTTAGCTCATGCGCAAACAATGCTGGAAGTAAACTTTTTATGCAGGTGGGTTAGCGTGTATATTGTAAGTTGAAAGTAAATGTTTGCAAGTGAGGGAAAGCTAATTTTGCTTGCGCTTGAGCGAACACATTTACTTTCAACTTGTAATATGCGTGCAATTTAGCGCAGAAGCGATATTGCTTTTTGCGACCTGTGCTAACAAAGAGCACCACTTGCAATCTAGCCAAGTGTAGGGTCCATATTGCGGTCTTGCACTAAGAATAGTGCACAATCTTCTATTACACGTGAATGGTTAAAAAAAAAAAAGATTGACCAGAGAATCTTATTGTGGTCGACATATTTTTAGCGCACCCTATACTTTGAATAGATAGCAGCGGGTGCACTATCATCACTTATATTACAATAGGCGAATTATTTGTTGTGCTCAAGCATTGATAATTTAGCGCTCTTGGAGACCTGAAGTAATGTGTTAACCCATATTTATTCAAATTAAATTAAATTTTTTTTTTTTTGATAATGCTTTAAAGGGATATGTTATAGGACAAGTTGTTGGACTGGGAAAGCTTTAAAGGTGTATATGTGCATTTGTAAATGAATATATGTGTATGTATGTAAATGTGTACATATGTATGTGAATGCATGTATGGGTAAAGTGTTTTAAAAATATATTACAATACAACATCAAAGTGAAAACTTTGTGGAGTCATTTTAATTTTATTTTACATGGGGCATGAAATGGGGTATCCCAACTATGGCTAAAATCTAACAATGCGTCTCTCAGCTCCTAATGCATTGCTAGATTTGAATTGCCTGTGTAAGGCTTTTTATCACTATATTTATTAAATATTAATACTAAGATATGCTGGAAGTTTATGGGCTCTATTTATCAAGCTGCTAGTACAGCTTCATAGCCCCAGCATTTCAGACTCGCATGAGACAGCTGCTACCTAACCTCTGAACCTAACACTGGAGCGTGCATCGCAGGTATATACCTGATAGAAGCCTGCTACTGGAACTAACAGCCAGAGACACCCAAAGACAAGCAAGGGTATCTAATGCAGGAATCACATACACGAAAGAGCGGGTTCTGAGATTCAAGTCCCAGGTGAATCTTGTATCGTACAAGACTGGAAGGCTGACAAGAGACCCAGAAACTTTCCGGTAAGATAGATTGAAACATTGTCAGACAGAAAGTGTCAGAAGATCCGGTAAGCTCTCTTCTAATTTGGAATACATATTAAAATATCACTATTTATATCATCATTGCAAATCACAACTTGCAAAAAGACTAAAGCATAACAGAACTGTGTTTATCTGAAAACAATATATCAAAGTTACAAACAAATAATAGTGTATCGGATTGCACAAATACCATGTACTTGAAGTTCTGAGACAAACTGAAACATTTGATTGAAAAATAAAAGTGAAATTCTGTAACGATATAATCAAGGTGGAATTATTATAAAGCACTTTTTTCTTTAAATCTATAATAAAGAATAATAATCTGTATATATCTATATATCTCTAAATGTATATATATATATAAATATATATAACTGAACATATACAGTATATATATATATATATTTTTTTTTCTTCTCATTTTCCTTTATCTTTCATCTTCAGATTAAATAGGGTCCAAAATAATTTTTATTAGTTAAGCGATTAACAAATGATTAATCATTTATACTCCAGTAAATATATATATTTTTTTTCATGTTTGTCATTAATACAAAATTCACAGAAAAATTATTTGGACGTATAATATAGAATATAATAAATTACACTTACATCTCCTAATAAGTGACCGTATAGCTGTATAGCGCTCCTGGTCTTGATGCCTCAGGTCACTAAAATGAAGAAGACATTGTCGGCGCGTCCATCTTATGCCGGACATACGCCTCATCCAGTGCATCATTTCATTAACGATGCAGTCCCTATCTTCATGGGCTATTCCCCTGACTCCTCTAATCCTTCTAGGGAAGTACCGGTTCATCCATTACACCAATATCACCAATTCATCATCGTTAAAAACAGTTGGATGCGACATCTCTGAAACTCAAATACACTCTAAAATAATTATTAAGTGTGACACAACTATCAATCTGAATGTATATTGAATTAAATTAGTATATTAAATCAATGTTGAATAATTGGATTGATCATGTGATTGACTATATAACAATAATATAAGTCGATTAAAAAACAAGATAGTGTAGTAAATTTTTCTATTACATGTATTTGAACATTTAATATTATATGCGTCAACAATGACGGGCTTATGAATACGATATACTTTAAGAATTGAATAACTGCGAAAACAAAGATTATACTTTAAAACAATTGTATATTAAAATTATAACGGCTGATTGATTACGTCATGACTAATTAACTACAAAGGTTCATAAAAATGAGGTCTAATATGTGTTTCTTAGTTAGGTTATATGCGTAAGCTCAGTAAGAGTAATTAATTTATTTTGCAGACTTTCTTGTATTTTTTTTCTTGGACTGTATATGGCGTCTATGGAGACTGGTAAGACAAAATCCAACCAAGGTTCTGGATCACTATGATTTTATTTATGGTTCCAAAGCCCAGCAGACCTCTCTCTCCAGAAAACAACAGATCTGGAGAGATATAGCTGACATTGGGGGGTAGTTATCAAGCCGTCAACCTCAAATACGCTGGAATTCCGCAGCGTATTTGTGGCGAGGCTGATTCGCCTTAGTTATCAAAAGCTAGAGATCGGCAAAAGTAGAATTTTGTGACGTAAGCTTCGATCCGCCGGACTCAGTCCGACACAGATCGATTCTTACGTCACTCCAGATGTTCCGCACACAAGTGCGGCACAATCTGACTACTTTGCTAATTATCAAAAAACTAGCAGGTACGCTCGGCACTTTTCCGGCCCAGCGTACCTGGTTTTCAATCCGCCGCCCTGGAGGTGGCGGATCCCATAGGAATCAATGGGAGTCTGACCATAGCGAAAGTACAAGTTCGCTGCTGCCCGACATCCCATTGATTTCTATGGGAGCTGTCTACACCTAACACCCTAACATGTACCCCGAGTCTAAAAACCGCTAATCTGCCCCCCCCACACCGCCGCAACTAAATAAAGTTATTACCCCCTAAACCGCCGCTCCCGGAGCCCACCGCAAGCTACTCTATATATATTAACCCCTAAACCGCCGCTCCCAGACCCCGCCGCCACCTACATGATACCTATTAACCCCTATCCTGCCCCCCCTATACCGCCTCCCTCTATAATAAAGTTATTAATCCCTATCCTGCTGATCCCGCACCTTGCCGCAACTAAATAAATAGTTTAACCCCTAAACCGCCGCTCCCGGCCCCCGCCGCAACCTATATTAAACTTATTAACCCCTAATCTTCCCCCCTACACCGTCGCAACCTATAATACATTTATTAACACCTATCCTGCCCCCCATTACACCGCCGCCACTGTAATAAATTTATTAACCCCTAAACCTAAGTCTAACACTAACCTTAAAACCCCCCTAACTTAAATATTAATTAAATTAATCTAAATAATATTTATCTTATTAACTAAATTAATCCTATTTAAAACTAAATACTTACCTTTAAAATAAACCCTAATATAGCTACAATATAAATAATAATAATATTGTAGCTATCTTAGGATTTATTTTTATTTTAGAGGCATCTTTCAATTTATTTTAACTAGGTACAATAGCTATTAAATAGTTATTAACTATTTAATAGCTACCTAGCTAAAATAAAGAGAACTTTACCTATAAAATAAATCCTAACCTAAGTTACAATTACACCTAACTCTACACTATACTTTAATAAATTATTCCTATTTAAAACTAAATACTTACCTGTAAAATAAACCCTAAGATAGCTACAATATAATTAATAATTACATTGTAGCTATTTTAGGATTTATATTTATTTTACAGGTAACTTTGTATTTATTTTAGCTAGTTAGAATAGTTATTAAATAGTTATTAACTATTTAATAACTACCTAGCTAAAAGAAATACAAAATTACCTGTAAAATAAATCCTAACCTAAGTTACAATTAAACCTAACACTACACTATCATTACATTAATTAAATAAATTAACTACAAATAACTACAATTAAATACAATTACATAAACTAACTAAAGTATAAAAAATAAAAAAAGCTAAGTTACAAAAAATAAAAAAAATAAGTTACAAACATTTAACAAATATTACAACAATTTTAAGCTAATTACACCTAATCTAAGCCCCCTAATAAAATAACAAAGCCCCCCAAAATAAAAAAATTCCCTACCCTATTCTAAATTAAAAAAGTTCAAAGCTCTTTTACCTTACCAGCCCTTAAAAGGGCCTTTTGTGGGGCATGCCCCAAAGAAAACTGCTCTTTTGCCTGTAAAAGAAAAATACAACCCCCCCAACATTAAAACCCACCACCCACATACCCCTAATCTAACCCAAACCCCCCTTAAATAAACCTAACACTACCCCCCTGAAGATCATCCTACCTTGAGTCGTCTTCACTCAGCCGAGCCACAGATGGAACCGAAGAGGAGATCCGGAGCGGCAGAAGTGATCCTCCAAGGGGCGCTGAAGAATCTTCCATCCGATGAAGTGATCCTCCAAGCGGCGCTGAAGAAGTCTTCCATCCGGGCGATGTCCTCTTCCAAGCGGCGCTGATCGGAACAGCCAATAGAATGCAAGCTCAATCTGATTGGCTGATTGGATCAGCCAATCGGATTGAACTTCAATCTGATTGGCTGATTCAATCAGCCAATCAGATTATTCCTACCTTAATTCCGATTGGCTGATAGAATCCTATCAGCCAATCGGAATTGAAGGGACGCCATCTTGGATGACGTCACTTATAGGAGCCTCCATTCATCGTTAGTCCGTCGGGCCAGCAGGATGTTCCGCGTCGGAGGTCTGCAAGATGGATCCAGAAGAAAGAAGATTGAAGACCCCGCTTGGAAGATGACATCGCCCGGATGGAAGACTTCTTCAGCGCCGCTTGGAAGATGACATCGCCCGGATGGAAGACTTCTTCAGCGCCGCTTGGAGGATCACTTCATCGGATGGAAGATTCTTCAGCGCCCCTTGGAGGATCACTTCTGCCGCTCCGGATCTCCTTTTCGGTTCCATCGGTGGCTCGGCTGAGTGAAGACGACTCAAGGTAGGATGATCTTCAGGGGGGTAGTGTTAGGTTTATTTAAGGGGGGTTTGGGTTAGATTAGGGGTATGTGGGTGGTGGGTTTTAATGTTGGGGGGGTTGTATTTTTCTTTTACAGGCAAAAGAGCAGTTTTCTTTGGGGCATGCCCCACAAAAGGCCCTTTTAAAAGCTGGTAAGGTAAAAGAGCTTTGAACTTTTTAAATTTAGAATAGGGTAGGGAATTTTTTTATTTTGGGGGGCTTTGTTATTTTATTAGGGGACTTAGATTAGGTGTAATTAGCTTAAAATTGTTGTAATATTTGTTAAATGTTTGTAACTTATTTTTTTTATTTTTTGTAACTTAGCTTTTTTTATTTTTTGTACTTTAGTTAGTTTATGTAATTGTATTTAATTGTAGTTATTTGTAGTTAATTTATTTAATTAATGTAATGATAGTGTAGTGTTAGGTTTAATTGTAACTTAGGTTAGGATTTATTTTACAGGTAATTTTGTATTTCTTTTAGCTAGGTAGTTATTAAATAGTTAATAACTATTTAATAACTATTCTAACTAGCTAAAATAAATACAAAGTTACCTGTAAAATAAATATAAATCCTAAAATAGCTACAATGTAATTATTAATTATATTGTAGCTATCTTAGGGTTTATTTTACAGGTAAGTATTTAGTTTTAAATAGGAATAATTTATTTAAGTATAGTGTAGTGTTAGGTGTAATTGTAACTTAGGTTATTTTTTTATTTTACAGGTAAATTTCTCTTTATTTTAGCTAGGTAGATATTAAATAGTTAATAACTATTTAATAGCTATTGTACCTAGTTAAAATAAATTGATATTTGCCTGTAAAATAAAAATAAATCCTAAGATAGCTACAATATAATTATAATTTATATTGTAGCTATATTAGGGTTTATTTTAAAGGTAAGTATTTAGTTTTAAATAGGATTAATTTAGTTAATAAGATTAATATTCTTTAGATTTATTTAATTAATATTTAAGTTAGGGGGGTGTTAGGGTTAGTGTTAGACTTAGGTTTAAGGGTTAATAATTTTATTACAGTGGCGGCAGTGTAATGGGGGGCAGGATAGGGGTTAATAAATTTATTATAGGTGGCAACGGTGTAGGGGGGGCAGATTAGGGGTTAATAAGTTTAATATTGGTTGCGGCGGGGTCCGGGAGTAGCGGTTTAGGGGTTAAATTATTTATTTAGTTGCGGCGAGGTCCGGGATCGGCAGGATAGGGGTTAATAACTTTATTATAGAGGGCGGCGGTATAGGGGGGCAGGATAGGGGTTACTAGTTATAATGTAGGTAGCGGCGGTTTAGGGGTTAATACATTTATAAGAGTTGCGGCGGGGTCTAGGAGCAGCGGTTTAGGAGTTAATACATTTATAAGAGTTGCGGCGGGGTCTAGGAGCAGCGGTTTAGGGGTTAGTAACTTTATTTAGTTGCGGGGGGCTCCGGGAGCGCCGGTATAGGGGGTAGAACAGTGTAGTTTAGTGTGGGTGCTTAGTGACAGGCTAACAATAAAGCTGTAAAAAAGCCAAAGAGCAGCGAGATCGGATGAGTGATAACTCTCACAGTCCGCTGCTCATCGCCCCGTACTTGGTGCGCGGCTTTTTGACAGATTTATTGATAACTTAGGCGAATTTTTTCAGGTCCGCGGCGGCGATGGTAGGCGAGCTTAGTCGGGCGTATTGGGCCGGCGAAGGCAGGAAAGTTGACACGTTGATAACTAACCCCCATTGTCTCTGCTAAAGATGCTAATGCGAAATCAGTGGAGCATTGTAAAAAAAGATTCTCTGATATCAAAAGAATCTTGAAGGCCAAGCTGGTCAGGGAGAAAAAGTCTGCACGCACTACAGGCGGTGGCGGTCCATATTCAGCAGAGCCCTCTACATACGAGACTCTGCTGATGGAGAAGTTGGGGAGCAATATGACGCTCGGTCTGGATGAGGTCGGGCATGATACTGACGAGTTGGCAGGTAATTAAAGTTTTATTGCATGCGTTATCCATGTCGCAAATGATTTTTTTTTATAAATTATAGGCCTTTTGTTTTATTTACATTATTTTTGCAATAATATTTGTACTCAATTTTTTCATTATATGTTTTCCAGCATCTACCAGTGCTGCTGCTGCTACTGATGATGCCACACTACCATTGGCCGTCACTATCCATACTGAGCCCAGTCACAGCTTCTCCTCAGCAGTGACACAGCCTGATTTAATGTGCAGAACCCCTGAAGCAGCAAGCGTTGGCAGAACAACAGGTATGTTTTTTAGTGTTAGATTTTGTTTAATTAAAATGCTCTTACCAGTATAATTTAAAATTTGATTTTTAACTATATATACAGTATATACACATTATTTATTTCAGCTGAGGTACGAAGGGATTTGGAACAACCTCCAACCTCTTCGATCTCCTCCACAGGTAACAAAAACCATAACAAACATTAATGTTATAAGTGTGCTCACTTAAAAGGGACAGTCAATTCCATAATGTTTAAATAGTCTTACTGAACAACAATGTTAAATTACATTGATTGGTGATATAATCTGTGATTGAAAAGTATCTCAAAGTCTAGTATAGTCGAAATAAAACATTCATGATTTACATAGACCATGCTTTTTAAATATGATTTAATAATTAGTCATATTATTGAATCTACTTCTTTCTATTGTTATCTTTTTTTTGAAAATTAAAGAATATAAGCTTAGAAAAAATCACATGTTTAGATCATCACCTGTGTATTGCTTGATGACTATTTGGCTACATTTAAACACCAATCATCAAGTTCTACCTATGTGCTTAACCAAAAATAGAACATCTCCTAAGTGTACATTTAAAACAATATACCAAGGGAACTAAGAAAAATGGCTATTGGATTTATTTATAAAGTTCCTTACAATTGCATGCTCTATCCAAATCATGAACCTTTTATTTTGAATAGAATATCCCTTTAACCTCTAAAAACATCACCATTATCGCATATATATATATATAACACGGAAGGGAACTGCACTCCAAGACCGGACCAGGTACACATCAAGTGACTCAGCAACATCCCAGCCCTGGGTGCTAAATAGCACTCCAAAAAAGCTGTGCTGTCAACAGAGTCACAGGCAGTTAACCCCAGTCCGGAATGGGTGCAAGAAACAAGGGGGATTACAAACAAAAAGTAATACAACACATAGAAACACCCAGCACTCACCAGCTAGCTCACAGCTAAGATAAAATCACAACTGGAAAGGTTAGTTACCGCATCTGGCCAAATGGGAAAAGCTCAGGCACCTCCCCAATCTCCCCCCTGCCTCTAAGCGTTCAAAAGATTAGAACGCTTAGTTTTTTTACCTTATTTTATTTAATATATAATTCATCATTTAATTTTGATTATGCTTGTTTAAAAAAAAAATCTTATTATTTTAAGATTATCATATGAATAAATGATATTCTGACTTAATAAATTAGTTTGTTTTTATTTTATTTACATAATACAAATTTTACAAATGCTTGTTGTTCAAATTCATGGCATGGGTAAGATATACTTTGCTCTGTTTATTAAGGGGTCAATCTACACCAGAGTTTTTATTGTTTACAAAAAATAGATAAACCATTAATTAAATAGTCACGAGTTTTGCATAAACAACTCAGTTCTATTAAAAGGTACATGAATCCAAAATAGTTATTTCATGAATTATAAATAGCATCCGATAGTAAACTACTTTGTAATTTAATTCTATTATGTAAAATGATTTTGTCTCTGCTATCCTTTTCTGAAAAACATATGTAGTTAAAGGGACACTGAACACAAATATTTTCTTTTATGATTCAGATAGAGCATGCAATTTTAAGCAAATTTCTAATTTACTAATATTATCAACTTATATTTGTTCTCTTGCTATCTTTATTTTTAAAATAAGGCATCTAAGCTAAGGAGACCACACATTTTTGGTTCATAACTTTGGACAGCACTTATTTAATGGTGGATGCATTTATCCACCAATCAGCAAGAACAAGATTGTGAACCAAAAATGGCACGGCTTCAAAAATTACATTCTTGCTTTTCAAATAAAGATAGCATGAGAATGAAGATACATTGATAATAGGAGAAAATTAGAAGGTTGCTTCAAACTGCATTCTCTATCAGATTTATGAAAGCAAATATTTGTGTTTTAGTATCCCTTTAATCTCATTAGCAGATACAAATATATAGTAGGTGGCAGCTGCTCATTGTTGTCTCTCTCTCTCTCTCTCTCTCTCTCTCTCACTCAATCTCTCACTCTCTCTATGCAAAACATGGAAGGGGATTGCACTCTCAGACTGGACTGGGTACACATCCTATGACCCTGCAACATGCTCAGCCCTGTGTGCTCACTGGCACTCACAGGAGGCTGCACTGTCCCCAGAGTCATAGGCAGTTAACCCCAGACAGGCCTGGGTGCAAGGCCCATAGGGAAAATTAAAAAACTAATTAATAAAACACACAGAGAAAGTCCAGCACTCACTTACAAGCTCTCAAATAATATTAAAAGCAAAATAGGAAGGGTTAGTTACCGCATTTGGCCAAATGGGACAAGCCCAGGTACCTTGTCAAGATCCCTTCCAAAACCTGGGTCCCTAAAGCAGCCACACAATGCAAGCTCTCAATCCAACAAACTCGGAACAATTGAAGGGTGCACAGGTAACTAGCCCTTCCATTTTTGCTTTTAATTTTAGCTGAGAGCTTGTAAGTGAGTGCTGGACTTTCTCTGTGTGTTATATATATAAATTTATATATATATATATATATATATATATATATAGGCTCACACCTGTTCATTTGGAAACCGTAGTGCATTGCTGCTCCTTCAATAAATGAAACCAACAGAATGAATCAAATTTTGTTGTATGAGTGAAATGTAAAGTTGTTTAATTATTCATGTTCTATATAAATAGTTTAATAACATATTTTTTGTTTAATTTCCGATTATTATAAATTTGACCTCTTATTACATTGTATCTAAGCATCTTGTGACAGCCCTCTGATTCCATGATATTTCATTTAATATTTTTTGACTTGCATATTAGCCAATAAGTGCAGTGTCTGCCACAAGCAACATGCGTGAGAACAATGTTATCTATAAGGTTCACATGAAAAAACACTTCCCTGTTTCGAAAAGCTAAATATTGAATGTGATAAGAGGTAACCTTGAAATAATTAAATATTATCAGCCTACCTAGTTTGATCTTTCAAATAAGAAGAAAAAGAGAAGAAAGAAGGACATATAAGAATTGTAATTAGGAATGTTGCTTCAAATTAAATGCCCTATCTGATTCATGAAGGTTTAACTGTGACTATGCTGTCACTTTAACATTACCAAACACGAGAGATTAAAACCTTGTTACCATTTTTTTGTAAATGTAAAAAAGAAAGTAAAAAATAAATTGACAATCATAGAAAGACTTTAAAAAGAAAAACAGAGTCAAGTGTCCCAAATTTTTATTTTATTTTAAGATCTGTTTTGACAAACCTTTGCATTGAACAATTGCAAGATAGCCAAACCACTTTTGGTCAATAGCAAGACAGTAAAATAAAATATAATTTATTCAATATTTAAAAGACAATAATGGCAAAATATCCAAAATATCACATCTTTTGGAATAAAAATAATAGTGTAAAATAATATTGCAGGAATGAAAATACTGTATGTTACACTGTCAATACTAACAAAATTATTGGTCAAAAACCGCCTTAATATAGTCTGCTCAAGCTTGGACTCCCCTTGCATCATTTTCCTCTAATAGAGCTAAATGATCTCCATACTCAGGGACATCCAAGCTCTTCAGATCTATATCAGGGATTTTAATGGCAATGTTGTGTAACATACAGCATATAAGGAAAATCAAAGAGACTTTTGAGGGGGGCGTACTGAAGAACCCCGCCGGAGATGTCTAAGCATCGGAAATGGCTCTTCAATACACCAAAGGTGCGCTCAATCACTGATTGTGTGGCGATGTGGGCCTCGTTGTAGCACACCTCTTCCACTCTGTTGAAGTTGTTGAAGGGTGTGAACAGCCATGGAAGATAAGAATATCCAGAATCACCTGCTTAAAAGAAATAGTGCATTGATATTCACAATCAGAATGAATAAAATCTATTATACACATATGTGTAAAAATATGAGATATTTACCTATTAGGATTCCCTCAGGCATTTGTCCCTCCTGGAACCGATCATATATGTATGAAGTCCGGAGGACAAAGGAATCATGGTTGGAACCAGGCAATCCAGAGCGGATACTCATTATCCTCAACCTGGTGTCACAGATGACCTGGATATTCAGCGAGTGGTTATGCTTCCTGTCCCGGTATGGCTCCTCTCTTCCCCTGGGAGGCTGCACTAATATATGCGTGCAATCTATGGCCCCCAAAACTCTTGGCAACCCAGCAAGATGATAAAACTGGAGCTTGACAGCATGCCACTCCTCAGGAGTATTGGGGAAGTGGATATGATGGACTAGGCATTGGTGTAAGGCATTAAGGACAACCTTCAGATGATGGGAGAAGGTTGCCTGGCTCATACCTATGCCTAGACCTGTCACAGCCTGGAACGATCTAGTCGCCAAAAAATAGAGGACCGATAGTATCTTTTCCATCCCAGGGATTGCCCTAGTCCTTGCAGTCAGTGGTTCAAAAGAGTCCTGGATTTTAACATAGAGCCTCTCAATAGAAGCCCTATTGAGTCGAAATTGACGGATCACCTCTCGATCACTGAGGGCATGGAGACCAACCCTAGACAGGAAAACCCTTAGCACCCGCTGGCATCTTCTTTGATGCTCCACAGCTATCATCACCCATCTTGCTCTGCATCTCCGTAGTAACAGGACAAACTGAACCATGTTAATGATATCCATTGCAAAAAAATAATGAAATGAAGTGTGTCGATTGAAACCCCTTTTTATAGTGCCAACTTCTCCAGCTCTAAATGATCCATTGCAAAAGAATAATTAAATTAAGTGTGTTGATTGAAACCCCTTTTTATAGGGCCAAGTTCTCCAGCTGTAAATGATTGCAGTAATTGATTGAATAACTTATGCGCCACACATTACATAACAGACAAATTAATTACAGGTTTTCTGTATTTTTGCATCATTATACGAGCACAAAGTGTTTTTTAAAAAGATAAAATATATGGAAGCACCGCCCAGATGACAAGTTGACAAGCTGAAAATGTATGCAAGCACCTCCCACATGACAAGTTAACCAGCTGAAAATCAGCTGTGGACGATTGATATACGATTGATGAGATTAACTGAATTACTTCTGTGACACACAGTATATAAAAAGACAAGTTTACATGATTTTTTGCATGTATGCATCATTGTACGGGCACAAAGTTGTTGTTTAGAAGGTAAATATGTATGGAAGCACGTTCCAGGTAATTTCATCAGCTATAAATGCAGGTGTATGCTTGATATTGATTGTGCAATGAACTAATGGCTAGATTACGATGCGTTATGAGTGAAAAAGCCTCATAACGCTGCTTTTTCACTACCGCTGGTATTATGAGTCTTGCAGGTATAGCTATACCGCACACCTTTTTGGCCATAACGCGACGTAACTACCGCACCTTTCAAAAAGTCCTTTTTCAATGGGATTTTCAGAGCGCCGGTATTACGAGTTTTGCCTGGGAGGCCAAAAAGTGAGCGGTACAGCCTATACAAATCTGTAGCATAAAACTCATAACTAAAGTGTTTCAAAGTAAACTAACACCCATAAACTACCTATTAACCCCTAAACCGATTCCCTTCCGCATCGCAAACACTATAATACATTTATTAACCCCTAATCTGCTGCTCCGGACATCGCCGCCACTATAATAAACATATTGACCCCTAAACCGCTGCACTCCCACATTGCAAACACTAGTTAATTATTATTAACCCCTAATCTGCTGCCCCCAACATCACTGCCGCCACTATACTAAAGTTATTAACCCCTAACCCTAACCGTAACACCCCTTACTTTAATATAATTAGAATTAATCTAAATAAAAATTGCTATCATTACCTAACTAATTCCTATTTAAAACTAAATACTTACCTGTAAAATAAAACCTAAGGTAGCTACAATATAACTAATAGTTACATTGTTGCTATCTTTAGTTTTATTTTTATTTTACAGGCAAGTTTGTATTTATTTTAACTAGGTAAACTAGTTAGTAAATAGTTAGCTTAGGGTTTATTTTATAGGTAAGTATTACGTTTTAAATAGGAATTATTTAGGTATTAATTGTAATTTTTATTTAGATTTATTTTAATTATGTTAAAGTTAGTGGGTGTTAGGGTTAAGGTTAGGTTTAGGCTTATTAACTTTAATATAGTGATGGCGACGTTGGGGGCGGCAGATTAGGGGTTAATAAGTGTAGGTAGGTAGCAACGACATTGGGGACAGAAGATTAGGGGTTAATAAGTGTAATGTAGGTGGCGGCGACATTGGGGGTGGCAGATTAGGGGTTAATAAGTATAGGTAGATGGCAATGATGTCGGGCGGCAGATTAGGGGTTAATAAGTGTAATGTAGGAGTTGGCGAAGTTGGGGACAGCAGATTAGGGGTGTTTAGACTCAGGGTTTATGTTAGGGTGTTAGGTGTAAACATAACTTTTCTTTCCCCATAGGAATCAATGGGGCTGTGTTGCAGAGCTTTATGCTCCTTTATTGCAGGTGTTAGGCTTTTTTTTAGCCAGCTCTCCCCATTGATGTCTATGTGCAAGAGCACGTAAAACCAGCTCAAAGCAGCGCTGGTATTTGTGTGCAGTATGAAGCTCAACGCTGCCATATTGCCTGCCAACGCTGGGTTTTTGCAAATCTGTAATAGCAGCGCTATAGGGAGGTGAGCGGTGGAAATAGCTTGCAAGTTAGTACCGAGCTGCTCATAAAGCAAAACTCGTAATCTGGCTGTAAATTACTTATGCGCAACACATAAGTATTTAGCTATAGATAAAATCATTTCTCTGGTTTTCTGATGGCAGCATCGTGGAGGCTTAAAAAGTCAGTGATTATGGTGTTTCAGACTTCCATATTAAAGAACAATGTGGTGTATTAACATTGCCAAACATGACTTAGAAAGAGAATCCAATTTTGAACATATTTAAATGTAATTAGAGTGCAATAGTTTTCAGTCTCTTGCTATCCTTTGTGGGAAGGAGAATACCAGTTTAAATGTATTTTGCGTGTATTTGGTATTCAACAGTTTTCATTATCTTGCTATCCTTTGTTTTAAAATATTTGCAGAGTGAATTGAGGAATAAAGTGGTATTTTAATATTGCCAAACATGAATTAGAAAGACAATGCTATTTAAAAACTTTGTATTGGTTATATTTGTCTTAGCATCTAAAAAGGATCACAAACCTTTCAGATTTTTCAAACCCATTGATTTCTATGGCATCCGCGGCCTCGGAGGTGGCGGTTTGAACGATAGGTACGCTGTGTCGGAATAGAAGCAAGCGTAACTGTTTAATTTTTTATAACTTTGTAAGAGGTTCAAATAGAGTCGATTAGAAGGGCGAATGATCAGAATTCCGCTCGAATACCACAGTATTCCACTCGAATAACACAAGCATCGATCTGCGTCGGATTGAGATCGCGGGAGCGTATATTACGTCATACATTTCAACATTGGACAATCTTGACGGTTTGTTAACTATGGCGGATCAATCTCGCGTCAAATTCGATGCTTCGCTTTGATAAATATACCCCCAAGCCTGAATGCCCTTGTAAAATATATCCTTTGCCTCTCTACCTGGTGCCCATGCCTGAATGCCCTTGTATTGGATGATGAAGTTTGTGCTGAGTCAAGGGCCAAGTAGTGGTTTGAAACATTGTCTTATTGTTTAGAACCCCTATGGACAAATAAAGGTCCTTTTAGACATATTTCTTGGCTGGACTGCTTTGTTCTTTGATGCCATTGAGGGGGTGGCACTTCTTGCCCATGTCTTGGAGAAGAGATTGAGGTTTGTTGCTGTTTTACATTCCTTTGTTTCATTTATTCTTCTGACTATTTGTAGCCCCTTTCTTGCTATTAAGCTATAACCCTGTAGCTGGTACTTATGCTGGTATTAAGAATTTACAATACTAAACGCTTGTATTATGTTTGACTGGTTAGCAAGTTGATAGGGACAGTACACAATTAATTACACCAGGGTTGTAATAATAATTAAAAAAAAAGGTAGGTATACCATGGAGCTGCTATTAATAGCATGTTGCCACTATATGTTTTTGAGTAAATAATGTATTGCCTCTAAATAATAAATCGTCTCCTGTTTAATGGGGGATCAGTTTCTGTTGATACATACATAACTGTCTGTAGTTAAAAAGACAGCAGCTATTATTTATGTCTCATTTTAATTTGCAGCTTGGGCAAGTAATAGACCCTAGAAACTGGAATGATAAATCATTTAACAGGAATATGCACTTATTCTTGTCATATAAAAATTGCTGTAATTTCCATGACAATTAGTATGTATTAATAAGTAGAAATACATTTTGAATTATATATGTTTGCCTTAAGTTGGTATTTTATGCCCAATATGAATACAAATATTTTTTAAGCTCCTTATAATTTTACAATAGATTTCCCATCAGCAAAATAAATGTAAAATGGATGGAAACAATCTGATTGTTCCATATATCTTCTTAGTCGCATGTTCCCATGTATATTCTCTGACAGAAGTGATTGCACCACATGCCATACCTTATTGTAGTATGTTTTCTTTATTAATAGTATCTTTATAAATGCTAATTTGATATATTTAAAGGCACAAAATTAAAAGCTAATTTTTTTTATTTTGCTAAATGGATAACACAATGTTAAAAAATCCTGTGCTATCATCGTATTGTTGTGGTTTTATAAAATACATTTTCCTGGCAAATCACTGTGGAATCTTTTTCTCATATTATTGTGTTTTCTACTTGCGTCAATATGAGATGTTCCTTAAGATCCATGGATATTGTATTATATTTCTTCTTACCTCGCAAGACAAAATTATAATGTACAAGTTACTTTTCAATAATGTTTGACCTTCATCACCAGCGAGACAAAACCTTTACTACATCTATATACACCCTTTCACTAAAGTGTATATATATACACAATTCACAATGCCTAACAATCAGGTAAATACAAACGTTAGTATTCTTAGGGGGAAAAAATACAATTTTAAAATCCCAGAGATCATAAAAAAACTAATGAAAATGTGAACAACGCTTTCTCATTAGAGAATACAGACATTTTGCTCTTTGTAATGTGGAAACATAAGCTATGTGAACAATGTAAAGGGGGAGTTCCATAAAGTACAGCAACAACAACACTAATAAAAGCGTCATCCTCCTCCTTGATATTCAGATATATGATCACAAGGAGGCAAAGTTGTTTTACAAAATGATAAATCTCAAGGTAAGAAACTGTGGTTGTTTTAATAATAGCCAAATGTATATCATGGCATCAAAATTGTTTCCTAAATTTAATTTAAGTAAAAAACTTGTTTTGAAGAAAATGTTAAAAGAACAACAGAAGAATGGGTATAATTCTCTCTTACTGAGAAATTCACTAACTTGACAAAAATTATTCTGTTCAACTAAACATAATTGTGACAAAATGACAACAAAGAAGTCAAGTTTGTGGTATTAGATTTTCTATCAGAACAGAGTAATTACACTATTCTGGGGCGAGATTGCGTATGTGATGCAGGCTACAGCGCAACTGCTGAAACCCGTGTACCCGTAATTTCACCTCACACATTTGGGAACCACATAAACCGCGCCTGCAGTACATAAACTGCAGTAAGTCGGATAAGCTGGCAATGTCCAGAAATATGCGGAAATACAGTTGCCAGTGATTTACCTACATCCTACATCGCCCGTAAAAGTCTAACCCGCCTCCCAAAAATAAACCCAACACGTAAAAACCCCTATATCTGCCATCACTCCATATCGCAAATACTAATACATGTATTAACCTCTAAACCGCCACCCCCACATCGCAATATACCTTAATAAACTATTAACCCCTAATCCACCATCCCCCCACATCGCAAATAATAATAAAAGTGATTTTCCCCTAAACCGCCATCCCTCCACAATGCAATATACCTTAATAATCTATTAACCCTTAACCCGCCACCCCCCCACATCGCAACTAATAATAAAAGTAATTAACCCCTAAACCGCCATCCCCCCACAATGCAATATACCTTAATATAAAATTAACCCCTTATCCACCATTCACCCACATCACAATCTACCTAATAAATGTATTAACCCCTAAACCGCCACCCCACCACAATGCATTAAACCTAATTAACCTATTAACCCCTAAACCCCTTTCCCCCCACAATGCAAATAACTAATTTAATCACTAAGCCCCCTAACCTAACACCCCCTAAATTAACCCCAATTAGATAAAATAAAAAATTACTGTTAAAATTAAAATAACCTTTACTAAAAAAAACTATATAAGATTAAATTAACATAAATAAATCTAAGAATACAAAAAATAAAAAAGTCTAAAAAAATTACACCTAGTCTAATACCCCTATGAAAATAAAAAAGCCCCCCAAAATAAAAACACCCCCTAATCTAAACTACCAATAGCCCTTAAAAGGGCCTTTTGTAGGGCATTGGCCTAAGTTAAACAGTTCTTTTACATAAAAAAACTAAATACCCCCTAATAGTAAATACCTCCACCCACCAAACCCCCCAAAATAAAAAAAAACTAAGCTACCCATTGCCCCTGAAGGGGAATTTGTATGGGCATTGCCCTTAAAAGGACAATCAGCTTTTTTGCAGCCCATGAAAATAAAAAAAATCCCTAATTTTAAAAAAAAAGCCACCCCAAAAATAAAAAAAGCCTAATTCTAACCCCCAAATAGGTACTCACCGTTCCTGAAGTCCGGCAGAGAAGGTCTTCTTCCAGGCGGTGAAGGTCTTCTTGCATTCCTATTGGCTGAAATTTTCAAATCAGCCAATAGAATGAGAGCTACTAAAATCCTATTGGCGGATTTGAACAGCCAATTGTCGCGCCGTGCCACTCTAGCCGTTGCTAGGGACGCAGCACCTGCTGTAATGCTCGTTGCCTAGGGGGGAGTCGGCTACTCTCTTTGTGTGGCGGTGACGTCATCGCCGCCCGCTTTCCCTGTTCTGAAGCTGGTCGGATCTCCTGTGGCGCGAACCCTGCGCCTATGTAAGTAACTCACTTGCTACCTATCACTGCCCAGTATATGTGTTACTTATTGTTCTCCTGGGTATTCATTATTCTTATGCTGGACTGTTATATTGTTGCTGACCTTTGCTTGTCTGACTACTCTGACTGTTTACCCCTTAACTGCTGGATTGATATACTGCTGCTGAACTCTGCTTGTCTGACCACTCTGCCTGTTTAACCCCTTTTGCTCTGGATCTCCTTACTAATGCCAAACCCTGCCTGACCATCCTAGTGGTTTAACTCTGGACTTCCTTACTGTTGTCAAACCCTGCCTGCCTGACCATACTAGTGGTTTACATCTGAATCGCCTTTCTCATGTATCCTGCCTGTTGCCGCCGAGGACTGTCCTGCGTGTGGTGAGTGCCATTTACCTCATCTTACAAACCTTCTTGACCCTGGGATAACAAGACTACTGGCCGAGTTCGGTCTGATAGCGGAGTATCCCACGAGCATTACATTATACTTGGACCATGGAGCCAGATGAGGTGGCACGAGCTCAACTCTCTTTACTAGTTACAGAGAAGAATACCGCTCCTGTTGTTGTACCGCCAGTCTCTACCCCTAGTACTGCAGCTTCTTCCTCTGCTTCTGGAAGTATACCCGGGATACCATTGCCTGACAAGTATTAAGGTACTACTGATTGCAGGGGTTTTCTTAACCAATGCAGGCTGCACTTCCGCAATGATCCTCACTCCTTTCAGTCTCACCAGTCAAGGGTCACCTTTATCATTTCCTTACTGAAAGACAAGGCCCTAGCCTGGGTCTCTCCCCTTTTGGAACAGAATGCTCCAATCCTGCATGATGCTGATGCTTATATTTCTGCATTATCTTCTGTGTTTGGGACTTCTGGCCGTACCTCTGCTGCAGAATTTTCTCTCCTGGACCTCCGCCAGGGTAATAGAACTGTGGCACAATTCGCATTGAGTTTCGCACCTTGACACTTGAAACCACTTGGGATGGCAGTGCTCTCAAGGCAGCCTTTAGGAGGGGTCTGCATGAATGCATCAAAGATTAACTCACTTATCGTGTTGTTCCTTCTTCTTTGGATGACTTTATAATGCATTGTATCAGTCTGGACTCTCACTTTCAGGAGAGACAAGCCGAGAGAGACAGAACTAGGAGGGTCCTTCCCTCTCATCCTCCTATTTGTCCGGTTTCGGCAGTATACTCTACCCCTTCAGCAGCTCCAGTTACCCCTTTTGAGGAACGCATGGATCTCTCTTCCTTCAAGCCTTCAGAGTCTGAAAGACAGAGAAGAAGCAGATTGAGACTATGCTTTTATTGTGAATATAACACCCACCAACTAAAGGACTGTGACATTCGGCCGGGAAAATCCAATGCTTAGGGGATAACACTGGGGAACCTCTAAGCATGATCACTACTAAATCCCCTCATTCCACTAGGCTTCTGGTACCTGTAACCCTTACCTTCCTTTAGAATACTGTCCATACTCATGCTTTCATTGATTCAGGGGCAGCAGGAAACTTTCTGGATCACTGTTTTATGATTCAAGCTGGCTTGCCTTTTCTGCAGAAAAGACATTGTCTCAAAATAACTACACTGGATGGCAGCCCCCTTGGTTCAGGGTTGATCCAATTTGAGTCAGCACCCCTGACTGTGGGATTCCTTCATACTGAACAACTGCAGTTCGAAGTCATTAATTTTCCAGCACAGCCTGTCATCCTTGGTCTTCCTTGGCTTCGGATACACAATCCACAGTTCGACTGGGCTGAAGGACAACTGGCCTCCTGGAGTACCTCCTGTTTCCATTCCTGCCTTGCTAAAGTCACTCCTCTGCTCCGTATCCCCATAGCCAGTATACAGACTCCTCCAAACCTTCCCTCAGTATATACGGACTTTGCAGATGTGTTTGAGAAAAAAGCAGCCGACGTGCTACCACCCCACATCCTTATGACTGAAAAATTGACCTCTTTCCTGGAGCCCCACTTCCTAAAGGAAGGACTTATCCACTCTCCAAATCTGAAACCAAATCAATGGAGGAGTATATCCAAGAGAGTCTACATAAAGACTTCATTCGCCCTTCCTCCTTTCCTGCTGGGGCAGGTTTCTTTTTCGTCAGTAAGAAGGATGGTGGGCTCAGACCCCTGCATTGACTACAGGGCCTTGAACAACATAACTATGAAGAACCGCTATCCCATCCCTTTGATCACCAAGCTCTATGACTCACTCCAGAATGCTCGCTTCTTCACCAAGCTGGACTTACGTGGGGCATACAATCTGATCCGTATCTTCCCAGGTTGCGAATGGAAGACCACCTTCAACACAAAACTAGGGCATTATGAATATCTTGTAATGCCCTTTGGGCTATGTAATGGCCCTGTAGTCTTCCAGGCATTTGTCAACGATGTCTTCCGTGACCTCCTCAATCGCACTGTCATCGTCTACCTGGATGACATCCTTATTTTCTCTTCCACTCTGGAGGATCATCATAAGCACATGAGACAGGCACTTCAATGTCTCAGAGACAATTCTTTGGTAGCCAAACTAGAAAAATGTGAGTTTGACCAAGTTCAGATCCAGTTCCTTGGTTATGTCATCTCGAAAGAAGGTTTTGCCATGGATCCTGCTAAACTCACCACAGTTTTAGAGTGGCCTCAACCTACTTCATTAAAAGAATTGCAGTGATTCTTGGGGTTCTCCAATTATTACTGCAAGTTTATAAAGAACTTTTCTCAAACAGTCGCTCCACTCACAGAACTGACAAAACGAAACAAAGTCTGTAAACAATGGCTCTCTGAGGCCATATATGCCTTCACTCATCTTAAAAAGGCTTTCTGTTCTGCTCCTGTGCTCCGCCATCCTGACCCTGACCTACAGTTCACTTTAGAGGTTGATGCATCCGAGATAGGGGCTGGAGCAGTTCTATCCCAAAGGGATCCTGTAAACTCCAAGTCGCACCCTGTAGCCTTTTTTTCCAAACGCTTTAGTCCTGCTGAGAGGAATTACGATGTGGGTAATCATGAACTCTTAGCCATTAAGATGGCCTTGACTGAATGGCGTCATTGGTTGGAAGGCACCACTAATCCCATTCAGATTCTCACTTACCACAAGAATGTGACTTCGACCTCGACAAGCCATGTGGGCCTTGTTCTTTTCCCGTTTTAACTTTGTGGTCTCTTATCTTCCTGGGACCAAAAACAAGAAGGTGGATGCCCTTTCCTGTCAGTTTCCTCACTCAAGTGATTCCTCTAAAGCTCCTATAGAACACATCATACCTCCCACCTGTGTGGTTGCTCAATTGAATACCACCCTTCTTCAAAAATTGCAACGTGCCCAGTCCAGTAAACCTCCTGAAGCCCCCGTGGCTTCTGATATCTTTTTTGTACCTCTGAACCTATGCACTCCTGTACTGTCCCGGGCTCATGAAAGTAAACTCTCAGGACACCCTGGTTTAACAAGGACTTTTAAGCTTCTTTTCCAACACGTATGGTGGCCTACTATGAAATCTGACACTCAGAATTATGTAAAAGCCTGCACAACTTGTGCTGCCAACAAAACTCCCCAATCCTTGACTCCCGGCTTACTCCAACCATTGCCCATTCCCAAACAACCATGGACATATATAACCATGGATTTCATTGTGGAACTTCCTCCTTCTGACCACCATACAGTTTTCTGGGTTGTGGTGGATCGCTTTTCCAGACTGGCTCATTTTTTACCCCTAACAAAACTGCCTTCTGTACAAGAATTATCGTCTCTTTTTCTCCTACATGTGGTAAGGCTTCATGGCATTCCTGCAAATATTGTTTCCGACAGAGGTCCACAATTCATATCTACCTTTTGGAGAGCCTTTTGTAAATTGATTCGAACCACTGTTTCCTTGTCTTCTGGCTACCATCCTCAGACTAATGGACTAACTGAGAGAGTGAATCAGGATCTTGAGGCTTATCTTAGAACCTTTGTCAATGCTCTCCATACCAACTGGTGTGAGTTGTTACTCCTAGCTGAGCTGGCAAGAAACACCCATTGGCACTCTTCTCTTCGATGTTCTCCATTTCAAGCCACAGCAGGGTATCAACCTTGTGTCTTCCCTCTTTCTGCTCAGTCCACTGGGGTTCCTGCTGCAGACCGACATGTTACTGAACTCACCACTCATTGGCAATGTATTCGCTCTCAGCTACGTTCAGCTGTCTCTAGATATAAAAGTTTGCTGACCGTCATAGAGCTTCTGTACGTGCCATCTCAATAGGTGAACGTGTTTGGGTCTCTACTTGACATATTCATCTACGTCAACCCTGTCACAAATTGGGGCCTAGGTTTATTGGTCCTTACAAAGTCCTGAAAAGACTGTCTCCAGTTGCCTACAAAGTATCCTTGCCCAGAACCCTGCGCATACACCCAGTCTTCCATATCTCACTACTCAAGCCTTACATCAAGAATAGATAGGACTCGGCTGCAAGCTCCTCCTCCTCTGCTCCTGGTCCTTGGTGACCCTGAATATGAGGTTGCTAAGATCCTGGACTTCAGATACAGGCACAGACAACTGCAATATCTGGTGCATTGGAAGGGTTACTCTGTGGCAGATCGTTCCTGGGTACCTGCCCGTGATGTGCATGCTCCATCTTTAGTATCCAGATTCCATGCTGCTCATCCTTTGAGGCAGACTCTGGTTCCTGAAGGGAACCCTTGCCTAGGGGGGAGTTGGCTCCTCTCTGTTCGCTTTCCCTGTTCTGAAACCGGTCGGATCTCCTGTGGCGCCTATGTAAGTAACTCACTTGCTACCTATCACTGCCCTAGTATAGGTGCTACTTATTGTTCTCCTGGGTGTTCTTTATTCTTATGCTGGACTGTTATATTGTTGCTGACCTCTGCTTGTCTGACCACTCTGCCTGTTTTACCCCTTAACTGCTGGATTGATATACTGCTGCTGAACCTTGCTTGTCTGACCATTCTGCCTGTTTACCCCTTAAACTGCTGGATTGATATACTGCTGCTGAACTCTGCTTGTCTGACCACTCTGCCTGTTTAACCCCTTTTACTCTGGATTGCCTTACTGTTGCCAAACCCTGCCTGCCTGACCCTCCTAGTGGTTTATCTCTGGACTGCCTTACTGTTGCCAAACCCTGCCTGCCTGACCTGCCTTTCTCTGGTTTCCTGCCTGTTGCCGCTGAGGACTGTCCTGCCTGTGGTGAGTGCCGCTTACCTCATCTTACAAACCTTCTCTGCTCTGGGATATTCCCTATCTTTCCGACTCGAAGCCGGGATAACAAGACTACTGGCCGAGTTCGGTCTGATAGCGGAGTATTCCACGAGCATTACACCAATAGGATTTCAGTAGCTCTCATCCTATTGGCTGATTTGAAAATTTCAGCCAATAGGAATGCAAGGTACCCCAAATATAAAATGAGTACCTTGCATTCAATCTTCAGTGTGCGGCAGAGACCGCATGAAGAGGATCCTCCACGCTGGATGGCTCTGCAGCCAGCGTTCTTGCTCCGCGTTCACCTCCGCTCTGTGTCGCCTTCTCCCTGGATGAAGCTAGAAGAGGTCCCCGTGCTGGAAGAAGATGTCGCAGACTGGAAGAAGACCTTTTCTGCCTGGAAGAAGACCTTCACCGCCGGACTTCAGTAATGGTGAGTACCTATTTGGGGGTTAGACTTCGGCTTTTTTTTTTGGGTGGTTTTTTTTTTAGATTAGGGATTTTTTAAATTTTAATGGGCTTCAAAAGAGCTGATTGCAATGGGTAGCTTAGCTTTTTTTTTTTAGTGTTAGTTTTTTTATTTTGAGGGATTTGATGGGTGGGGGGGGGTTTACTGTTAGGGGGGACTTAATATTTTTTATGTAAAAGAGCTGTTTAACTTAGGGCATTTCCCTACAAAAGGCCCCTTTAAGGGCTATTGATAGTTTTTTAGATTAGGGGGTGTTTTTATTTTGGGGGGCTTTTTATTTTCATTGGTGTATTAGATTAGGTTTAATTTTTTTATTTTTGATAATTTGGTTTATTTTTTTCTGTAATTTTAGACTTTTTTATTTTTTTGTAATTTTAGATTTATTTATTTTAATTTAATCTTAGTTTTTTTAAGTAATGTTAGTTTTTATAATTTAATTTTAACTTAGTATTTTTTTATTTTATCTAATTGGGGTTAATTTAGGGGGTGTTAGGTTAGGGGGCTTAGTGATTAAATTAGTTATTTGCGTTGTGGGGGATAACGGTTTATGGGTTAATAGGTTAATAAGATTTAATGCCTTGTGGGGTAATGGCGGATTAGGAGTTAATAGGGTAATTAGGTATATTGCGTTGTGGGGTGAAGGCGGTTTAGGGGTTAATACATTTATTAAGTATATTGCGATGTGGGTGAATGGCGGATTAAGGGTTAATAGTTTATCAAGGTATATATGTATATTGCGTTGGGGGGATGGAGGTTTAAGGGTTAATCACTTTTATCATTAGTTGCGATGTGGGGGGATGGCGAATTAGGGGTTAATAGTTTATTAAGATATATTGCATTGTAGGGATTGGCGGTTTAGGGGTTAATAGGTTAATTAGATATTTTGCGATGTGGGGGTTGACAAATTAGGGGTTAATAGATTTTATTTAGTTATTGCGGTGGGGGGGATGGCGGTTGATAGGTAGATATTGCGCATGCATTAGGTGTTAATTAGAACTTCAAGGGAGTTAGGGTACTTATAGATTCAGTGCAAGGCTTGCTGCGCCTGCCTATGTGTGGCGAGGGGAAAATGGAGTAGAATTTCTCCATTTTTGCCACGTAAATCCTTGGGCTGAATATATGATACTAATTTGCAACGTGGTTCTATGTTAGTTTATGGGAGTAAAATTAGCGGGCAACGGGTGAAATATACGCGCCACATTTTTATGCGGCACCATATATGTGATAGCAATACCCACTAAAAACTGGCGATGACGGCTTTTCCGAACGATGCCACATATGTAATCTCGCCCCTGATGTGTAAATCAATTATGTTTATTGTTGTGGAGCGGCTGTGGGATCATTGGATCACTATAATTTAATTAAGGCACTGTAACCCATCATTTATTTGTGATTTACCTACATTAAAGGGATACTAAACCCACTTTTTTTCTTTCATTAATCAGATATAGCATGCAATTTTAAGCAATACTCTACTTTTATCAATTTTTGCTAAATTTAGCCACCAATCAGCAAGTGCTACCAATGGTGCTGAACCACAAATGGGCCGGCTCCTAGGCTTACAATCCTGCTTTTTCGAATAAAGATACCAAGAGAACGAAGAAAAATTGATAATAGGAGTAAATTAGAAAGCTGCTTAAAATTGCATGCTCTATCTGAAACATGAAAGAAAAAAAAAGGGTTTAGTGTCCCTTTAAGTTTATATGGTCTTGCAGCTGGTGTAAGCACTTCACACTATTTCAAGACAGGTGTAATATAAAATGTTGTTTTGTTTTCTTTACGACAAGTTACTGAGGGCTCACAATAAGTTGCAAAATATATGATAATCTGTCACAGTATTGTGCAGCTTGCATAGAAAGTTATAGCTGCTGATGTGCTAATGCTGTGTGACTGTCATTGACTTAATTGCAGGCACAAGTTTGATCACACGAGAACCCCAATTGATAACAACAAGGTTGTCTCTATGTAATGAACCTTTTACTGTCAGCTGTGACAAGATTGAAATTTTGTTTTTAGTTTCTAACTGAAGTCTTCACAAAACCCTCTCTGAGACTATTTTTCTGTCTATCTCTGAATAATTCAGAGGGGTCTTTGTAAGTGTCTTGAAGACAATCTACTCATCTTTGTTTATCCCTGAGTTCTTTAGGACATGATTAGAGAAATATGTTTATGCTCTATCTGGGTTTTACCCTTTTATGAAGGTAATTAATTACTTTACACTTTTTCCCATTTCTGTAATGAAATGTCTAAATGATTTTTATTTTTAGCCATAATCCTATGGTTTAAATCTCTATTAGATGTCTTTATACTGTCAAAATATAAAAGATAAAACTGAAATCACTGTAACCTAGTAGAAAATTCTCTTTGAAGTTACTTTGTTGGAGAACTTAGGAAACATGAATTGACCAAACGTTGCCAATGTGTATGATGATGATCAAAACTGCCCCCTATAGCAATATCTCTGTTATGGGAAAAGGTTCTTAGTATTACAGTCTTTAATGGAATTAACCCATTCATTGTTCAAATGGCCTGTAGTCTTTTACTCTGACAAAATGATTCTGCTAGTTTATAAACTGGCTTTTTCCAAGAAACAACAATTTCTATTGAAATCTAGAAATTTTTCTTTAAAATAACATTTCTTAAACACAAATAATAAAAAAAAATTCTAAAATGTGCCGATTATAATAAGTAAGAAAAATAACATCAACTTGTAACATACTTTTTAGGTAGCTTAATCTATGCTTCAATTACATAGTTTAGAAGCACCACAAAACACTTAGCGAGTTTTAATTTCACTGGCAAACCAGATCATACTATGGTTGTTGGGGGTGTGGCAGATACCCCCTTATAAACTTGTTCCTTATATCTATAGCATAAGCACCTACTTGATACACCATTTTTATGCTACTTTTAGAACCACCATTTATAAAATAATGTGTGTACAACAGGAAATTATCTTTAGCTGCACAAGCATTCACTGATATTATTATGTTTGGGGCATTTTAATTTTGCTGCCCAATGTTTATAAAGTCAGCCTAGAAGAAAATCAGCTAGATTACGAGTTGTGCATTCGTGTTTTAATGCGGTATAGCTGTACCGCAAGCCTTTTAGCCTGTACTGCAACGTCAGTCCCGTACACGTAAAAATTATGTTTTTCATGGGATTCCCATAACGCTGCCATTACGAGTTTTGCGGTGAGGCTAAAAAACCTGCATTACACCCTAAAATGACAAGATCCATACCGCTATCTAAAAGCAGTAGTTATGAGTTTTACGATACAAAACTGTTAAATAAAACTCATAACTAAACTGCTACAAAGCACACTAACACCCATAAACTACCTATTAACCTCTAAACTGAGGCCCTCCCGCATCGCAAACACTATATTAAACTTAATAACCACTAATCTGTCGCTCTCGACATCGCAGCCACTAAAAATAATTATTAACCCCTATCCCGCAGCTCCCTGACATCGTCACCACTATAATAAAGTTATTAACCCCTAAACTGCCGCCCTCCCGCATCGCAAACACTATTTAAATATTATTAACCACCCCCACTATACTTAAGTTATTAAGCCCTACACTGCCGCCACTATAATAACCTATTAACCCCTTAACAGCAAGCCCCCCACAAAGAAATATACTAAAGTAAACTATTAACCTCTAAACTGAAAGCCCCCCACATCGCAACTAAATTAAACTAGTAACCCCTAAACCTAACACCCCCCCTAATTTTAGATTAAAATTACAATTTCTCTATCTTAAATTAAATTAAAACTTACCTGTCAAATTAAAAAAAACGAAGTTTAAACTAACAATTAAACTAATATAATTATTAAACTAAAATTAAACTAACTACCAATTAAAATAAACTAAAATACAAATTAAAAAGATCATAACACTAATCTACTATTTGAAATAAAAAAAAATAACAAATTAAATTATCAAAAATAAAAAAGAATTACACCTAATCTAATAGCCCTATCAAAATAAAAAAGCCCACCCAAAATAAAAAAAAACATAGCCTACAATAAACTACCAATAGCCCTTAAAAGGGCCTTTTGTAGGGCATTGCCCTAAGTTAAACAGCTCTTTTACCTGTAAAAACACGTATAAAGACCCCCCAACAGTAAAACCCACCACCCAACCTATCGCCCAAAATAAAAAACCAAACTCTAATAAAAAAAAATAGGCTTACCCATTGCCCTGAAAAGGGCATTTGTATGGGCATTGCCCTTAAAAGGGCATTTAGCTCTTTTGCTGCCCAAACCCTAAACTAAAAAAAAAAAAAGACCCCAAAAAATCTATGACTAACCCCCGACGATCCACTTACAGTTTTTGAAGTCCCGCTTGAACGATCTTCATCCAGACAGTGAAGTTCTCATCTAGGTGGTGAGAAGTCTTTATCCAGGCGGCCTCTTCTATCTTCATTCAGGCAGCGAAGTCCTCATCCAGGCGGCGAGAAGTCTTTATCCAGACGGCCTCTTCAATCTTCATCCAGGCAGCATCTTCTATCTTGATCCCGGTGGCACGGAGCAGGTCCATCCTGAAGACATCCGGCGCAGAGCATCCTCTTCATACGGTCGCCGCCGTACACTGAATCTTCAATGCAAGGTACGTGATTCAAGATGGCGTCCCTTGCATACCTATTGGCTGAAAAATTTGAAGCAGCCAATAGGAATTAGTGCTACTAAAATCCTATTGGCTGTTCAAATCAGCCAATAGGATTTAAGCATTTTGAAAGCCCATAATCCAACACCTGGACACACCTTGTGTGAGTCTAATAAAACTATTTTAATATAACAAAACAGGCACAATTACAAATATTTACATAAGCCATTTTGTGAGCATGTTTCCAAAGTCTAGGGTTCAGTTTTTGTATATCTTCCTCTGCTAAACAGGACTTTATTTCAGTTTAAATTTTATTTGCAGATGCCTTTCTTTGTTTTTCTTTCCCTCAGCAGGAACTTTCAACTAGCAGCCTGGTAATTTGTTTACCCAATTGCAGATGAGCACTTCTTACTCTTTTAGCTTTTCATTGGTACAATGATAAGCCAACTGATTTTGGGCCAGATTACAAGTGGAGCGCTAATTTGCCCGTTTGTGGGAATGCGGTAAATAACCAGTCATTACAAGTGGCTGGTTATTGCTACCACAAACTCGTGGTAGCAATTAGTGCTTATAAAAATTAACCAGAGATCATCTCTCTGGTTAATTTTATAAATATGCCCCAAATGCCCCCACAATACAGTGTAGTGTACCATGTATTTTTGCTGCCATCACTGCACTTAGGTTCTGAAAGCGTGCTCTTTTGGGCGCAATGCTTCCTAGCAATGCATTAGCGTGTGCTGGTATTACTCAGTAGAGTACTAGTATCGCTTGCGTGCAAGTGAAATTTAGCGATTGACTTGCAATCTAGCCCTTTATGAGCAGTATGGAATTTCTCTATTACTTTCTGTTTGGCTTTAATGTATGATAGTTATTGTTTGAATGCCAACAAATTACCTGAACTTTTAGAAAGGTTTTGTCTCAGATTGTACCTTATCTTGAATAAAGTCTTAAATTTAAAATACATCAGAATGCTAATTTAAATTTCTATTATTTCTATTGTTTTTACAGAATGAGTAAAATTGTCCATTATTAAAAAAAACTCATCAATCTTATCAATACACAGAATGAGCACTCTGTCAAACCACACAATCTCCTAGTGAATAATTGGGAAATCAAAAACTGTAATTAATTAATATAGAGGCATATGCAAAACAAAATGTCACACATTAAAAGTATATGACTGTTCTGAATACCTTTTGTCTTTCAGCTCTCTATGGGTACAACAGACTTATGGAACCAAGAAGTTCTATTTGTAAAGACAAAATGTGGCACCCATATTATTAATATACTCCTAACTGGCAAGGGATAAGATAGTACACATATAAAAAAAAACAAAAAAACATTTGTATCATGTAATAATGCAAAACTCAGTAATGAAACACCTCTATATAGATTAGTTTAATGGTTGCTTTTCTACATAATCTATCTAACCAGATGATTATTGGTTAGGTAAATTATATCATGATAACCCTGTCGTACACACCTACTTAACATCTCCAGAATTCAGCACTTCGTTACACAAGAAACTACAAAAATAATTATTAATTCTCTCATTTTGTCACGCATTGACTACTGCAACCCACTTCTAAATGGCCTTCCCAAACACGGCCTCTCACCCCTCCAATCTATTATGAATGATTCAGCTAGACTCCCCCTAAGTCGCCGATCTATATCAGCTGCTCCGCTCTGCCAATCTCGACACAGGCTATCCATACACTTCAAAGTATTAACCTTAAGCTAAAAAGCACTTAACAGTCTCACTCTCAATTATATTTCCTCTCTCATCTCCAAAAACTTCCGGACACATCCTCTTTGATAAACCTCTGACCTACATTTCTCCACTCCTATTATTTCTCTTGACTCCAAGACTTCAAACACACTTCTCCTGTCCTCTTGAACTCTCTACCCTGCTCCATCAAACTGTCTCAACATTGTATAGCTTCAGATGCTGTTTGAAAATCCACCTATTCAGAGAGGCTTACCATCTCTCCTCTGTTTTTCATCATAACCAAAATAAATCTTAAAGTGCCTTGACTTACTGATGCTACTACAACCCATATGCTAAGCTACTGTTTTGCAGTGGTCAAATTCCCTCACCAGCTGAACTTTTTACTGGAGTTGCCAACGTTTGCCACTGTCATTTTGTTAGTTAAACTCACATTGCTTTGCAGGATCTTATTTTAGTACATCTGGAGAGCCCACTTGAGCTCATGTATGTGGCAAGGTTATGTTTGAGAAGCAAGAATGTGTACTTCCAGTTCTCAGAATTGAAAAACTCAAAATGCAGTAACTATATAGAAAATGGGTATATAACGGCTCTTTACATGCATCAGAAATAACGCGTGCATTATGAGTTGAAAGTAAATGCGTTCGTTGACAGCAATTGAATTGAATGCATGTCGCGATAGTGCGACTTCAGAGCACTGGTTAACTGTTATGCTTTACAAAAAAGTGGGGAAAAAACATCATAAAATACATTTAGAAGAACAGTTACACTCATAATAATACTGTCTGATAAAAATGATAAAAAAAATTGAGTAAAAAGGTAAAAGGGCTGAAAGATATGATGTCTCAGGTGTTAGGGAAAAATGCACTGAAAAGGGTATTAACATAGAGGTACATATATATATATATATATATATATATATATACAGTATATATATGTGTGTGTGTTTATATGTGTGTACATAGGTATTTTTGTATTTATAATTAGAGTGTGACTTTTTTTAGTGGCACAATCTGCTTTCCATATATGAAGAACATTAGCAACAGTACTGTATATTTATTTGCGTAGGTGGAGATTTTCAAATACTTTTCTCCACTTAGCATATGCATATTGCATTATATAAACAGAAACAGAGTAGTGCAATAATTGTAGCAAATACTGTACACTTGCATGCATTTGTGTACATAGAAAATAGGATACAGAAATGTCACTCATATATAAATACAGGTACAAAAACCCTTTATTCAAACTGCTTGGTATGGGGAAAAGTTTGGATTTTAGAACATGCGTATATTTGCATCTGTAAAATTGGACAGCAAGTGATGGGACCAAGTGTAAAAAAAAATATCTTGTGCTATTTAGGCAATATTTACATAAACTACCTAAAGGTTGTGTTATATAGTTTTAATACTTTTACACAAAAAACAAAAAAAAACTAAGAGAAAGGCAGAGAAGATTGTAACTTACTGGTAGGGAAACATGGTAATTATTAATAAATGTTTTTTAAAATAATTCTGGATTTTGGAATTCTAGATTTGTACCTGTATTATGAATTCGATAAAAAACAACTTTTCTCCTCTAATTAAGTAAATCGTGAAACTCTCTAATTTCCAAGATGAATTGCAAATGTCAAAAGTATTCCTATATTTGCATAAATCAACTGAATATTATGTTGTTAAATCATCAGATCACTTATTATAACTTTCTAAAACCCCAAAAATTGCTGCCAGAGTCTGCCTAAAATGGGTGTTTTGGAATATGACTATCCTGATTTTATAGTTGATTTATCTCATGTTAGTTGAAACACTATGGGCTACCACCACCGGTTTTGCATACTTATTACAAGTTGAAAGTAAAAAGTTAGTGCATTAGTGAAAGTCCGATGTGCTCTAACTTCAGGACTTTGGCTATTATGACCGTACTAACATCTTCTCCCCATAGACTTCTATGGGGCACGCTGTTAAAAATGCCCTAACACTTATTGCTTGCAGACTAACCCAACATCGCAATAGACCAACTGCGGTAAGCCCGAAGGTAGTTATGAATACTTTAAATTCCAGTGTTCTTCACATATAAGAAAATGCGCTTTTTACTTTAATTATATATATATATATATATATATATACACACACACATACACACACTTTTTTATATTGTATATACAGATGAATGTATATACAGTCGTATGCAAACGTTTAGGCACACCTGACAATTTCCATGATTTTTATTTATAAATAATTGGGTGTTTGGATCAGCAATTTCATTTTGATTTATCAAATAACTGAAGGACACAGTAATATTTCAGTAGTGAAATAAGGTTTATTGGATTAACAGAAAATATGCAATATGCATCAAAACGAAATTAGACAGGTGCATACATTTGGGCACCCTTGTCATTTGAGACCAAGATAAACTTATCTGGTTCAGATGGTGTCAAGCGTGTGTGGTGGCAACCAGGTGACGAATACAAAGACAAGTGTGTTAAAGCATGGTGATGGGAGTGTCATGGTCTGGGCCTGCATGAGTGCTGCCGGCACTGGGGAGCTACAGTTCATTGAGGGAACCATGAATGCCAACATGTACTGTGACATACTGAAGCAGAGCATGATCCCCTCCCTTCAGAGACTGGGCTGCAGGGCAGTATTCTAACATGATTACGACCCAAAACACACCTCCAAGATGACCACTGCCTTGCTAAAGAAGCTGAGGGTAAAGGTGATGAACTGGCCAAGCATGTCTCCAGACCTAACCCCTATTGAGCATCTGTGGGGCATCCTCAAACAGAAGGTGGGGGAGCGCAAGGTCTCTAACATCCACCAGCTTCGTGATGTTGTCACGGAGGAGTGGAAGAGGACACCAGTAGCAACCTATGAAGCTCTAGTGAACTTCATGCCCAAGAGGGTTAAGGTAGTGCTGGAAAATAATGGTGGCCACACAAAATATTGACATTTTGGGCACAATTTGGGTATTTTCACTTAGGGATGTACTCCCTTTTGTTGCCAATGGTTTAGGCATCAACCGCTGTGTGTTGAGTTCTTTTGAAGGGGCAGCAAATTTACACTGTTATACAGGCTGTACACTCACTACTTTACATTGTAGCAAAGTGTCATTTCTTCAGTGTTGTCACATGAAAAGATATTATAAAATATTTACAAAAATGTGAGGGGTGTGCTCACTTTTGTGAGATACTGTGTTTATATGTGTATATACTGTATATATACACACATATTTAAACAATTCTCTATACATTAGAGCCCATTCTAGTGAAATACTTTGCCATATACCATATCCCTTGTAAAACAATTTTATTAATATTAAATTATATATTTTTATTAAAAAGTGTGCATATATGTGAATAATACTTTGGTGCAACATTGTTTTTAAAACTCACAGTTTAATTCAGGTCTCAAGGTGCGCTAAATATTCTCGCACAACTTATAACTTTTAACTTGTAATACCAGCACAAATTAGCGCATTCGTGATTTCCATTTACAGTATAGGCTGTGCTCAAGCCAGATTGGCTCCGCTAACCCTTTTCTGGTTAGTGTGCTTTACCATGGAATTGTAATGTAAAGTGTCAGGTAAATGGTAGCATGGTCAAGCAAAACTGGTTATCTCATGCGGCATCATTAGTGCGCCACTTGTAGTCTAACAATATATCAGCCAAGCAAAGCATAAAGTTGCACATAATATAAACATTATAATATTATATTCCTTTAATTGCATCAAATGTAAATAGGTAAAACCTTTAAACCTGTAATCTTTATAATTCATGCAAGAAAATAAATAATTAATTTAGTGATCTAGTTACTCATCAAAACACTTATGTTACATATTCACCTTACAGTTCAAATATGGTTCTGCTAAACCATAACATAATTCAGAAATTATTCCAGTGAAGTACTTGAAATTACATATTAAAGAGATTTAAACTTCTAGGAAATTCTCATGGATATGCAAGTCTTGTACTTATTTGACTGCTAACATTCCTCCAGTAAACTCAACACCTCAGCCTACAAAACAATTGCTCTTTTGGCCCATTGCAAGAATATTTGGTTCCTGGCATTGAACAAAAATATTTTGCAAATTAAGTAAAAAAAGGCATGTTATTATAATCACTAAAATTCTATTTTTGACAGTTTTGTCTCCCTATAACAACCAATTGTTAAAATGTTTGAAAAGGAAGAAAAAAAATAAGTTAATTGATATTAAAACATACCTTTTTGGAAAAAGCATTTATCTAGACACTAGAAAATATGAAACATCAACAAATACCAAGTCCATGCCAATTTTGTTGGTCAAGTATAAGAAAGTAAACAGCACAATACACCTGCAGCTAAATAGCAAACGGCACATATGTCCTTAAATGGATACTAGAAGCTTAACTTAAGGTGAAAAAATAGCTTTCCTGAAGATTTGTAACAAGAAAGCAAAATACCCAATAGCTTACTCATGTTATTCACTTGTTTGGGATAACAACATGGAAAAAATTAAAGCACAGATATGTAACGTCAGGGCCACTTCCTGTTCTTGTGAACGTAAGAATAAAAAAAAAGTAAATCCATTCACAAGAAATTGAGTAATCACAACAGCTGGGAAAACTTTATGGAGTTATGCCAGCATTTAGACAGCTAAGAATTCTTAAGCAATTCCTCTTGCTGATGCAAGCTATACGTGGGCCTCTCATGAAATATTTCCTTGTTTTCACGTCATTGCTGAAGCTAATGCTATTTTATTTTTCTCATCAACAAATAAGGAAATAGGAAATGCCTTATTCTATTTTTAATATTATTCTGTACATCACATCTAACAGACAACAATTAGGAAATATACCATTTAAGTAATGCAGTGGTACTGGATGTTATAAATGAAGCGGCAAACAGGTTCATTTGTTATGGGATGGAAATAATGCATTATTTGTAAAGGTTTTAATGATGTAAAGTGCCCTTCCTCATGTAGTTTGGTTGTATATGCATTTGATTGTTGTTGGTGACATTTAGACATGGTAGGGTATGATGAGAATGAGAATATAGACATGGTAGGGTATGATGAGAATGAGAATATAGACATGGTAGGGTATAATGAGAATGAAAATATAGACATGGTAGGATAGGATATGATGAGAATGAGAATATAGACATGGTACGGTATGATGAGAATGAGAATATAGTACATCATTACAAACAAAGGAGCTTATCAACCAAACAATATAACTCCTTCCCCCATTCCTGAACCTTTTTGGAGCCAAACAGCATGAAAGAATCAAGTTCATCAAAAAAATCATTAATTTTTCATTTGTTTCCTCCAATAATGTATTCGGCTGTTCGTATATTAAACTACTCAACAAATCAGCAAACTGTGGATGAATTTGCAATTGTCTGAGGCCTGAATGAACATCTCTACTTTAAAAGGGACACTAAGCACCTTGTCAATACAAGACATTTCTGTTGTCTTGCTATAGAATAACATAGTAACTCCAATCCCACAGAAAACAGCGCAGTCTGTGAATACAAAAAGGTGGACTCCAATAGTGCAATATTGTATGAACAAGCAGCACTTTATTGACAAAAAACTTTTACCAAAATACTCACAATGTAAAATTAAAAACATGCACAGAAAGGTTTCTTATCTCAAAGATAGCGATATCGCCGGGTGCTTGTGTGGTCTACGGTTGCTTAGAGGAACAGCAGCAGATTTCCCGGTCAGCGTGTGACGTCAACACCCGACAAACAGCTGATACACGTTTCCCTTAGTCCTTGTACACACAGGCTTCCAAAGCTTGTAGCCTCAACGCGTTTCTCGCCCCCTGCTGGGCGCTTTCTCAAGAGGAATAATGATCTATCATGTTGTATCATCATTACTGATTTATATCTTGTGCAACAGCACCATCTATCTATAAAACTGGTTATTACACTTCTTATTTAAAAGATATTAGACAAAAATTGTATAACAATTTGATATACTATCCTATTCTTATATCTAAAACTATTGGCTATCTAACCTAATTAATAAAATAACATAAATGATCGAAAAAAGAAGCACATGTATACACTGGGATTAAAATACAGGATAAAATTGATAAATACATAATTAATTAAAATCCAAATTATTTATATAGTATATTATACTTATTACTATCTCAACACCATTGGTAAATTTAAAAACTGATCAATTATCCTAACAATTCATTACCATTGGCAGGATGATAATAAATAAATTATTAAAAAATTAATTAATAAAAATCTATACACTTGATAAGAGGTGACAATATACTACATTCCATAAATATATATAAAAAAATGTATATATATATGCATATACTGCAATATAAATACTGAAAGATATATATAATAATGAACCTATCTGTTTTAAAAATGGAAGATAAAATAAATGAAATGAAAATTATTCACTAATATTGTGATTTATGTTATGTATGCTGCCACATCTAGATCAACATTTAAGCCCCTAGGCGCAAGAGTTCCCAAATTGTATATCCAAAAAGTCTCTCTGCGTCTAAGGGCCAAAAGTCTATCACCACCCCTAGGACTTGGTTTAACCATTTCTATGCCCAACACAGTCAGGCATTTAGGATCACAAGCATGTTTTTGGGAGAAGTGGATTGGTACACTATGTTTTAAGATCGGCTTCTTGATATTATAAACATGTTCGCTAAATCTCTTAGATAGGCACCTCTTCGTACGACCTACATACTTCATTCCACAGCTGCACTCTAAAAGATACACTACATAAGAAGTTTTACACGTGATGAATTGTTTAACTTTGTATTCTTGTCCTGATGTTGATCTAAAAACTGATCTTTCTTTGTTGATACATTTACACATAGGGCACCTGGCTTTGTGACATCTATAAGTACCCTTTAAACTTAGAAAATTTTCATTAATATTGTACTTGACTGGTTTCAGTTCCTTCAACTTACTTGGGGCAAGTATATTCTTCAAATTAGTATTTTTTCTATATACAACATTAGGCTTTGTATCTAATTCTTTTTTTATCAGAGGGTCCCCTTTTAAAATAGGCCAAAATTTGTGAAGTATTTTTTTAACATTCATAATGCCTTCCCCATATGTAGTGATAAATTTAACAGTTTGTGTATCTGATTTCAAAGATTTATCTTATAGAATAACATATCAGCCAAATCTAAACATTTTTAAAGCAAATTAACATTTTTCTTGCTGCAATAGTTTGTCTAATAGCCAAACCCCACTCACCTGTTCCCCATTTGGAGGAGCCAATCCAGGCTCGCTTATGGAGAAGACAAAGTTAGCTACTGTCCAGGGGCATATTACTGCCTAGGCAGACAAGGCACGTGCCATGGCCCACCATATCTGCCGTACATCCACTGTGCTCCACCTCCCTCAGTTTCCCACCTAATAAATGGAGTCTAACACTCACCACCCCAACTGCCGTGCATCTGCCATGCTCCCTCCCCTAGACACAGGGCTGGACTGGCTGGGAGGGAGAAACTCGCCCCGAGCGCACAGCGATCACACACCACAAGCCCCTCACGAACAGTACAGTTACAAGGAGAAAGCCAAGGTGGAGGACACGCGGGCTGAAGAGGACCAATACAGCAAGTTTGAAAAGGTACTGACTTTTTTTTTTTTTACACAGAGATGCTCAGGTGATATTTTCATGTAAGCTTTTTACAGCTATGCTGCATAATCTTCAAGTGATTTAGCATATGGGTATTATATCCCTTTAATCATTAAGTGGAGGCCCATAAGAGGAAACTAGAATTAAAGTGATGGAAAACTATAACCCAGTCAAACATGCGATCGTATAGAAAATAAAAAAATAAAGTGACTTTCATTCATGAAACTGCCGCAATCTGTCGGTATTTGTAAATATTTAAATGCCTCATATTCACCTCCGTTCCTCCACCCGTAGGATGATTTTTTGCTGTCACTTTTTTTAATACCAATAGAAATCCAGGCCAGTCGGCGACACGTATTTAAGCAAACACGCCCTAGATTATGTAAGCGCATGCACAATTTTTCATTCATTCTATTTGCAATACTATTTGTATACAGTACTATGTATTGCATAAGGAATGACTCGCATGCGCAGAGTGGATACATTTATTATAAGCCTTTCAGAATGAATCTGCTTTACCAAGTAATGATGCCACACAGCAGGCAAAAGAATAAACAGCAAACATATTCAGTTGCATCACTGGAGAATCATTTTGACAGACTTCTACTGCTGAGTAATAATTCTCTTTTATTACAGAACTAGTTGATAAGCCTGCCCAGAGGGCAGTCTATGTGTTGTAAATACAACCCCCACAAGCTACAAAAATAAAAAATAGAAATACAGAAAAAATAAACAAAGCTATCAAAAATAATAAAATTAAACCTAAACTAATACCCCCATTAAAAAATAAAAAATCCCCCCAAAATAAAAACACCCCCTAATCTAATACTAAACTACCAATAGCCCTTAAAAGGACTTTTTTGTAGGGCATTGCCCTAAGTTTACAGCTCTTTTACATTAAAAATAAACAAAGTCCCCCTAACAGTAAAACTCCCCCACCCACCAAACCCCCCAAAATAACAAAAAACTAACACTAATAAACCTAATCTACCCATTGCCCTGAAAAGGCATTTGTATGGGCATTGCCTTTAAAAGGGCATTCAGCTAAAAAATAACCCTAATCTAAAAAAACAACCCCCCCCCCAAAAAAAAAACTAACAATAAAGCCCCAAATAGGTACTCACGGTTTCAGAAGTCCGGCGGGAAGGTCTTCTTCCAGGCGGGTCCATCATCTTCATCCACAGCGTAGGTGGCACGGAGCGGAGGTCCGGAGCGGTCTTCCCAGATGTGGCGATACTCTGTGGTGGTCCTCAGCAGCGGCGGTCCTCTGCGACATGGAGGCTCCTCTTCATCCAATGTCCCTGGTATACTGAATATTGAATGCAAGGTACCGCAATCAATTTGGGGTACCTTGCATTCCTATTGGCTGAATTTTTCAAAACAGCCAATAGGATTAGAGCTACTAAAATGCTATTGGTTGTTCAAATCAGTCAATAAGATTTTAGTAGCTCTCATTCTATTGGCTGCTGAATTTTTCAAAACAGCCAATAGAATGAGAGCTACTGAAATCCTATTGGCTGTTCAAATCAGCCAATAAGATTTCAGTAGCTCTCATCCTATTGGCTGATTTTGAAAATTTTCAGCCAATAGGAATTCAAGGTACCCCAATAAATATGGGGTACCTTGAATTATTTTAGTGTGCAGCGGATGATCACATGAAGAGGAACCTCCACGCCTTCGCCGAGGACGGCCGCCATTGAGGAGCACCATCGCAACCGCCGAAGAGCGCCACCGCTGCTGATGACTGCCGCCGATGATTGCCACTTCTGGGAAAACCACTCCGGACCTCCGCTCCGCCTTCGCTGTGGATGAAGATGATGAACCCGTCTGGACCTTCTCCGCCGGACTTTTGAAACCGTTTGTACCTATTTGGGACTTTTGTTTTTTAATTTTTTGGGGGGGAGATTATTTTTAACTTGGGTTTTTTTTGTGGCACTTTGAAAAAGAGCTGAATGCCCTTTTAAGGGCAATGCCCATACAAATGCCCTTTTCAGGCCAATGGGTAGATTAGGTTTATTAGTGTTAGGTTTTTTTATTTTGGGGGGTTTGTTGGGTGGGGGGTTTCCTGTTAGGGGGGCATAATGTAAAAGAGCTGTTTAACTTAGGGCAATGCCCTACAAAAAAGCCCTTTTAAGGGCTATTGGTAGTTTAGCATTAGATTAGGGGGTGTTTTTATTTTGGGGGGCTTTTTATTTTCATAGGGATTAGGTTTAGTTTTTTTTATTTTGGATAACGTGTTTATTATTTTTTTAATGTTAGCCTTTTTTATTTTTTGTAATTAGATTAATCTTGTATTTTTTATTGTAATGTAGTTTATTTTTATTGTAATTAAGGGGTTAATTTAGGGGGTGTTAGGTTAGGTTAGGGGTTTTAGTCATTACATTTGTTTTTTGTGTTGTGGGGGTTGGCGGTGTAGGAGTTAATAGGTAAATTAGGTTTAATGCATTGTGGGGGGCTGGAGGTTTAGGGGTTAATAGATGTATTAGGTAGTTTGTGATGTTGTGGTTTGCGGATTTAGGGGTTAATAATTTTATTAGGTAGTTGTTTTTTTAATACTTTGTGCAGGCGGTTAGTTTATTTTTTTCTTAATACAGTACTTCTTATGGGCAGTTAGTTTTTTTTTTAAAATACTTATTGAGGGAGGTTAGGTGTTTTTTTCATACTTATCGCTGGCATTTTAATTTTTTTTGGAATGCTCCTTTTGCCTTCGCTGCATCCCGCTGGATTCCGAAAATGGTGGATTCTTTCACCACCCTGCCATTTTCGGAATCCACCTGGATGAATTCTTTTGGCTGCACACGCAGCCAACATTCTGTTGGCTGCCTCGCACTGCCAACATTCCTTTGAGGATGCAATTATAGTATAGATCATCACTGAAAATGTTTCTGGGATTATTGGTTAAAGATGAACCTAGGTAGTGCATAGTTATATATTATACTTTCTTTCATTGCAAATATCCTACTGTTTCTAATTCTGCTGATCTAGATGAAACTGTAATTATTCCTTCTGATTTGTTTCTATTTCCAGGTTTATCCAGGGCACATAATGTTTAACCACAAATCAATAAACAAATGCTTTTGAAGTAAGTGAAGATTGTGCTAAAAGTGTGAGTCTTCATTATGGCTCCATTTGTCTAGACACACGTATATAAGATCACGTACAGAAATATTTTTATATAAACTTGTTCTTGCCTTTCAGCTACAAAGAATCTTATGTTATTTATGTTACATAACATTTTTAGAATAATGACAAGAAGGAGAGAGCAGTACGCATTAAGCCATCTTCATATATAAAACTATGGACAGGCTCCATGATAAAGATGCACATAATAGCACAATATTCAGCATAAAGTAATTGTCTTTATTACAAAATGTAACTTTTATGTTCGCCATTATAAAATAATGTCATGTCCCAGAAATATATCTAAAATGTGTTAAAGGGACATTAAATGGCATAACTATGGATACATCTAGCTTTTCCACCTTAAAGGGACATTGAACCCACATTTTTTCTTTTGTGATTCAGATAGAGCATGCAATTTTAAGCAACTTTCTAATTTACTCCTATTATCAATTTTTCTTCATTCTCTCGCTATCTTTATTTGAAGAACAAGGCATCTAAGCTAAGGAGCCAGGCAATTTTTGGTTTAGATGCTGGACAGCACTTGTTTATTGGTGGGTGAATTTATCCACCAATCAGCAAGAACAACCCAGGTTTTTCACCAAAAATGGGCCGGCATCTAAACGTACATTATTTGCTTTTCAAATTAAGATACCAAGAGAATGAAGAAAATTTGATAATAGGAGTAAATTAGAAAGTTGCTTAAAATTGCATGCTCTATCAGGATCACAAAATAGAAAATTTGGGTTCAGTGTCCCTTTAACTCATTGGTAACACATCTAGCTGTGATGTCACTTACCTTTAAATCACACCCTCTTTTTAGCAAACTCTCGGCTAGATTTAGAGTTTTGTCGGTAAAGACCCATGTAGCTAACGCTGCTTTTTTTCCCAACGCACCTTTCCAACAACGCTGGTATTTAGAGTTGTCTGAGGGGCTGCGTTAGGCTCAAAAAAGGGTGCGTTGAGCCGAACTTAGCTCCACTACAACTCTCAATACCAGCGTTGCTTACGGTAGCGGTAAGCTGGGAAAACGTGCTCATGCACAATATCCCCATAGGAAAAAATGGGGCTGAGCTGGCTGAAAAAAACCCTAACACCTGCAAAAAAGCAGCGTTCAGCTCCTAACGCAGCCCCATTGTTTCCTAGGGGGAAACACTTTCTAAGTCTACACCTAACAACCTAACATGAACCCCGAGTCTAAACACCCCTAACCTTACACTTATTAACCCCTAATCTGCCGCCCCCACTATCGCTGACCCCTGCATATTATTATTAACCCCTAATCTTCCGTTCTGGACACCGCCGCAACCTACATTATCCCTATGAACCCCTAATCTGCTGCCCCTAACATCGCCGACCCCTATATTATATTCATTAACCCCTAATCTGCCCCCCCAATGTTGCCGCTACCTAACTACACTTATTAACCCCTAATCTGCCAACCGGACCTCGCCGCCACTACAGGGAGTGCAGAATTATTAGGCAAATGAGTATTTTGACCACATCATCCTCTTTATGCATGTTGTCTTACTCCAAGCTGTATAGGCTCGAAAGCCTACTACCAATTAAGCATATTAGGTGATGTGCATCTCTGTAATGAGAAGGGGTGTGGTCTAATGACATCAACACCCTATATCAGGTGTGCATAATTATTAGGCAACTTCCTTTCCTTTGGCAAAATGGGTCAAAAGAAGGACTTGACAGGCTCAGAAAAGTCAAAAATAGTGAGATATCTTGCAGAGGGATGCAGCACTCTTAAAATGGCAAAGCTTCTGAAGCGTGATCATCGAACAATCAAGCGTTTCATTCAAAATAGTCAACAGGGTCGCAAGAAGCGTGTGGAAAAACCAAGGCGCAAAATAACTGCCCATGAACTGAGAAAAGTGAAGCGTGCAGCTGCCAAGATGCCACTTGCCACCAGTTTGGCCATATTTCAGAGCTGCAACATCACTGGAGTGCCCAAAAGCACAAGGTTGTGCAATACTCAGAGACATGGCCAAGGTACGAAAGGCTGAAAGATGACCACCACTGAACAAGACACACAAGCTGAAACGTCAAGACTGGGCCAAGAAATATCTCAAGACTGATTTTTCTAAGGTTTTATGGACTGATGAAATGAGAGTGAGTCTTGATGGGCCAGATGGATGGGCCCGTGGCTGGATTGGTAAAGGGCAGAGAGCTCCAGTCCGACTCAGACGCCAGCAAGGTGGAGGTGGAGTACTGGTTTGGGCTGGTATCATCAAAGATGAGCTTGTGGGGCCTTTTCGGGTTGAGGATGGAGTCAAGCTCAACTCCCAGTCCTACTGCCAGTTTCTGGAAGACACCTTCTTCAAGCAGTGGTACAGGAAGAAGTCTGCATCCTTCAAGAAAAACATGATTTTCATGCAGGACAATGCTCCATCACACGCGTCCAAGTACTCCACAGCGTGGCTGGCAAGAAAGGGTATAAAAGAAGAAAATCTAATGACATGGCCTCCTTGTTCACCTGATCTGAACCCCATTGAGAACCTGTGGTCCATCATCAAATGTGAGATTTACAAGGAGGGAAAACAGTACACCTCTCTGAACAGTGTCTGGGAGGCTGTGGTTGCTGCTGCACGCAATGTTGATGGTGAACAGATCAAAACACTGACAGAATCCATGGATGGCAGGATTTTGAGTGTCCTTGCAAAGAAAGGTGGCTATATTGGTCACTGATTTGTTTTTGTTTTGTTTTTGAATGTCAGAAATGTATATTTGTGAATGTTGAGATGTTATATTGGTTTCACTGGTAAAAATAAATAATTGAAATGGGTATATATTTGTTTTTTGTTAAGTTGCCTAATAATTATGCACAGTAATAGTCACCTGCACACACAGATATCCCCCTAAAATAGCTATAACTAAAAACAAATTAAAAACTACTTCCAAAACTATTCAGCTTTGATATTAATGATTTTTTTGGGTTCATTGAGAACATGGTTGTTGTTCAATAATAAAATTAATCCTCAAAAATACAACTTGCCTAATAATTCTGCACTCCCTGTATAATAAATGTATTAACCCCTAAACATCGCTGCCACCTACCTACAATTATTAACCCCTAATCTCCTGCCCGCACTGTCGCCGCTACTATAATAAAGTTATTAACCCCTAAACATAACTCTAACCCTAACACCCCCCTAACATAAATATAATTTATATTAAACAAAATAATATTCCTAAAATTAACTAAATTATTCCTATTTAAAACTAAATACTTACCTATAAAATAAACCCTAATATAGCTACAATATAATTAATAATTACATTGTAGCTATTTTAGGATTTATGTTTATTTTACAGGCAACTTTGTATTTATTTTAACTAGGTACAATAGCTATTAAATAGTTAATATCTATTTAATAGCTACCTAGTTAAAATAAAAACAAAATTACCTGTAAAATAAATCCTAACCTAAGTTACAATTAAACCTAACACTACACTATCATTAAATTAATTAAATAAATTACCTACAATTACCTACAATTAAATAAACTATTCTATAATACAAAAAAAACAAACACTAAATTACAAAAAATAAAAAAGAATTACAAGCAGTTTAAACTAATTACACCTAATCTAAGCCCCCTAATAAAATAAAAAAGCCCCCCAAAATAAAAAATTCCCTACCCTATTCTAAAATACAAAAGTAATCAGCTCTTTTACCAGCCCTTCAAAGGGCTTTTTGTGGGGCATGCCCCAAAGTAATCAGCTCTTTTTCCTGTAAAAAAAATACAACCCCCCAACATTAAAACCCACCACCCACATACCCCTACTCTAACCCACCCAAACCCCCTTAAATAAACCTAACACTACCCCCCTGAAGATCTCCCTACCTTAAGTCGTCTTCACCCAGCCGGGCCGAAGTCTTCATCCGATGGGGCAGAAGAGGACATCCAGACCGGCAGAAGACTTCATCCTATCCGGGCAGAAGAGGACATCCGGACCGGCAGACATCTTCATCCAAGCGGCATCTCCTATCTTCATCCATCCGGAGCGGAGCGGAGCCATCTTCTTCCCAGCCGATGTGGATCCATCCTCTTCAACCGATGCCTACTCCCCGAATGAAAGTTCCTTTAAATGACGTCATCCAAGATGGCATCCCTCGAATTCCGATTGGCTGATAGGATTCTATCAGCCAATCGGAATTAAGGTAGAAAAAATTTGATTGGCTTATTCAATCAGCCAATCAGATTGAGCTCACATTCTATTGGCTGTTCCGATCAGCCAATAGAATGCGAGCTCAATCTGATTGGCTGATTGGATCAGCCAATCGGATTGAACTTGAATCTGTTTGGCTGATTGAATCAGCCAATCAGATTTTTCCTACTTTAATTCCGATTGGCTGATAGAATCCTATCAGCCAATCGGAATTCGATGGACCCCATCTTGGATGACGTCATTTAAAGGAACCTTCATTCGGCGAGTAGGCATCGGTTGAAGAGGATGGATCTGCGTCGGCTGGGAAGAAGATGGCTCCGCATGGATGAAGATAGAAGATGCCGCTTGGATGAAGATGTCTGCCAGTCCGGATGTCCTCTTCTGCCCCATCGGATGAAGACTTTGGCCCGGCTGGGTGAAGATGACTCAAGGTAGGATGATCTTCAGGGGGGTAGTGTTAGGTTTATTTAAGGGGGGTTTGGGTGGGTTAGAGTAGGGGTATGTGGGTGGTGGGTTTTAATGTTGGGGGGGCTTGTATTTTTTTTTACAGGCAAAAGAGCTGATTACTTTGGGGCATGCCCCGCAAAAAGCCCTTTGGGCTTTTTGGGCTGGTAAAAGAGCTGGTTACTTTTGTATTTTAGAATAGGGTAGGGATTTTTTATTTTGGGGGGCTTTTTTATTTTATTAGGGGGCTTAGATTAGGTGTAATTAGTTTAAACTGCTTGTAATTCTTTTTTATTTTTTGTAATTTAGTGTTTTTTTATTTTTTATTATAGAATGGTTTATTTATTTGTAGGTAATTGTAGGTAATTTATTTAATTAATTTAATGATAGTGTAGTGTTAGGTTTAATTGTAACTTAGGTTAGGATTTATTTTACAGGTAATTTTGTATTTATTTTAACTAGGTAGCTATTAAATAGTTATTAACTATTTAATAGCTTTTGTACCTAGTTAAAATAAATACAAAGTTGCCTGTAAAATAAATATAAATCCTAAAATAGCTACAATGTAATTATTAATTATATTGTAGCTATATTAGGGTTTATTTAGAGTTATGTTTAGGGGTTAATAACTTTATTATAGTAGCGACGACAGTGCGGGCGGGAGTGTAGGGGTTAATAATTGTAGGTAGGTGGCGGCGATGTTAGGGAGGGCAGATTAGGGTTTAATCAAATTTATTATAGTGTTTGCGAGGCAGGAGTGCAGCGGTTTAGGGGTTAATACATTTATTATAGTGGTGGCAAGGTCCGGTCGGCAGATTAGGAGTTAATAAGTGTAGTTAGGTAGCAGCGACCTTGGGGGGGCAGATTAAGGGTTAATAAATATAATATAGGGGTCGGCGATGTTAGGGGCAGCAGATTAGGGGTTCATAAGTATAACGTAGGTGGCGGCGATGTCCGTTCGGCAGATTAGGGGTTAAAAATTTTTATTAGAGTGGCGGCGATGTGGGGGGGGGGCCTCGGTTTAGAGGTACATAGGTAGTTTATGGGTGTTAGTGTACTTTATAGCACAGTAGTTAAGAGCTTTATATTCACGAGTTAGCCCATAAAGCTCTTAACTACTGACTTTTTTCTGCGGCTGGAGTCTTGTCGGTAGAGGGTCTACCGCTCACTTCAACCAAGACTCCAAATACCAGCGTTAGGCAGATCCCATTGAAAAGATAGGATACGCAATTGGCTTAAGGGGATCTGTGGTAGCCTGGAGTCGCGGTAGGGAAGTGAGCGTTAGACCCTTTCCTGTATGACTCTAAATACCAGCGGGCGGCCAAAACCAGTGTTAGTTGCCCTTAACGCTGCTTTTGACGGCTAATGCAGAACTCTAAATCTACGCGATTGCTTGTTCAATTTGTTTGAGTAAGCTCCCGTGCTGTATTCGCAGCTTATCTCTAACTACCAGCAAACTTATGCAGCTTTAGCCACTTTGGCTCATTTCAAATCCTTTATCTGGATTCAATCCTAAAACTTACCTATCAGCTCTCACTGAGCTGAGCCTCTGTGTCTGCCAGTCAAAACAGTAGATTTGCATAATCAAAAAATGCAAGATAACAAGACAATATAATAGCACATTTTAGTCTGAACTTCAAATGAGTAGTAGATTTTTTTTCTGACAATTTTAAAAGTTATGTCTTTTTCCACTCCCCTTGTACCATGTGACAGCCATCAGCCAATCACAAATGCATACACGTACCATGTGATAGCCATCCACTAATGCATACACACTTGTTCTTGCACATGATCAGTAGGAGTTGGTGACTCAAAAAGTTTAAATATAAAAAGACTGTGCACATTTTGTTAATGGAAGTAAATTGGAAAGTTGTTTAAAATGTCATGCTCTATCTAAATAATGAAAGTTTAATTTTGATTGTGTGTCCCTTTAAACTTTCCTGTCTATGCGCACCTGTTTTCCCCTCCCAGAATTGAACCAGCCTTTCTCTAGCTGCAGTGTGAAAAGAAGATTTGACAGATTTGCTGTAGACTTACTACAACAGCATAACTGGGGTAAAGAATATATTATTGCCATCTTATACTATTGCTTGCAAATATAGTTTACACATCATGTAAACTGAGTTAAGTACATCCTGCTCCATATTAACTGCATTATTCCTAGTTTAGCACTAGACGTCTGACAGATTTAGAGAAATATAATGCTACTACAAACATAAATCTATACTTAATAATATAATGAACTACAACTGCTGAAGGCTAGTTTGTGAAACAGATTAGTAGTTTATATTGCTATAAATGTTACAGATTGAACAAGCCAGCTGAAATGGCCAATCATATTGAAAATTTAACACAGAGAGTAGAATTTTTAACACAAGGATTTAAAGAATTGCAGACTGAAAATCAGGCACTAAAACAGTATATAAGCCAAAACCTGCCTCCTAAGCAGATCCTCCCTACTTATACCTTAACAGCAGTTACTGACACACCTGAACCTACTGTTAGCCTGGCTGATACATTTTCAGGAGACAGAAGCACCTACAGGGATTTTAAAAATGCCTGCAACCTGCTATACACCCTTAAACCCACACTCACTATATTATTAAGGAGTTTATGTTGCTATGAATGTTACACTAAAGTTACAATGAAGTTTTATTTATTTATAAAATTTATTTATTTATAAAATATTTTACCAGGAAGGATACATTGAGATTTCTCTCGTTTTCAAGTATGTCCTCATTATTTAGTGCACACACATTTAAAAATAAACTTTCGAATTTACTTTTTATCATCAAATTGTACACAGTATTTTTTATATACATACTTTCTGAGGAAAGCAAGCATAAGCAAGAGTTTACAGTACATATGTGTAGGAGCATGTGATAGGCTGATGGCTGATACAGGGGACAGCAAAATGTAAGCAAATGTTGATATTTGTCAGAAAAAAATCTATTGCTCATTTTACATTTAGAGTAAGTGCTATTGCATTGTTTGTTTGTTTTTACAATGCTTCTCTTGGTTATGCAGTTATGTTTTAGATAGTCTTTTTGGTACATCACAGCAATTAAAGGGGAATGCAATAGGGAATGTATAAAATGTGCTGACCATCCATTTAAAAACCCTTTCCCTATCACTTGATTGCAACAATGTACTCTTAATATTGCATTTTCAAAATACAAGTCAATAGAACGTTTATCCCAAAAGTTTCAAGAAAATTTGTAGTACAAGAATAATACTAATGTAGTCTTGTGAAAACTCAAAAGAAAAGTACTGCAGACCTTTTTAATATATTTACCAATATTGCTCAAAGGTAGTGCATATTCTGTAGCTAGTATTATAGCCATTAATGTGAAAGTGCATTAAAAAAGTGCGACACCAGGCTCCAGGATCCACTGCATCAACCAGATTTACTTCATTTGCTAGTGGTCAAGTATGAAGATAGGGTTTATTTATTTTCACAGCTGAAGTTCTGCTTATCACCACTATGGGCTAGATTACAAGTGGAGTGGTATTTTGCAACACTTTATGCGCATATATAATGTGTGTGTTTACTGTACATATTTCACATTCCAATGTTCATGACTTACAGGATAATGTTCTTTTTATTGTAAATACATATTTCTATATATATCTGTATATACCTACTGTATACCTGCATATCTATTCCTATAGGTAGATACATAAGAATAAGATATGTATTTTACATGAACAGTATCAGAGGAATAAATATTTAATAATAAAATGTACATTGCTTGGGGGCGGGTCCGAACACCGACCAAGATGGCTGCTTTTAACTTAGGCTGAATTCTGGAGCTGAGAGATCCGTTGCTTATCGCTTCACAAACATATGATTCCAGCCCTAAATTGCAATTGATTTGTAGCTTAATATCTAAAGAACGGACTCATGTGTTTTTGACTTTGAATTCCAGCCAAGCAGACCGGAATAAGTGAGGTGTGCAGCGGAGGCCTAGCAATAGACCTGACTCCTCATTTACCCTCCCTATGTCCTGATATGTCAGGAGTAACAGCCTTGTGTGCTGTCTTGCCTTATTGAAACGCAGCATCTGAAATTTCATGGAAATAACTTCTACTTATTATTACTCTAAAGGGAGCAGCAAAACTGATCCAGCCATGGAAGAGATATACCAAGAGCTACAGGCTTTGCTAGATCGGTTAGAATTTCAGATGCGCAACACTATCACAGACGCATTGAAACCCCTAACCCAGGGAACACCTACCAGTGAATTGTTTTACCACAACCCTAAAGGAGACCACAAACTTGGAGCGGCCTTGAGTTGGCAGGGTTTGGAGAGGAATAGCACCATGACGGTTCAGGTGCCGGGTTTGTGTAGCCCATTACTTGTGCAGCAATTTTCACCTACCACGGCAGCTCATACCCCAGACCTCGCAGAGATCATGGAGGAGACGCAGAGGGAGGACAGTACTGAGTGGACAATGCGGAGGCCACAGATTCCTCTAACGCTCGTACTGACCGATTCCATGCCCAAATATGTATGTGATCACGTCTGGTCCTATGTGTGGAGCGAAGCGGTCAATCCCGTAGGCCTGTATAAAATGCGTGTTAAGGTTGCCGAGATCCGTAGCCAATTTTTGATGGCCCATGTGGTTACAGGCCAGAGGAGGTCGGGAGTTGATAGAGACTTTCACAGATGGTACCCATTCCTAACACAGATGCTCAAGCTTCTATTTCCACGGATGCCAATAAAGGTTGGAGTTGGCTAAGCTTTTAAGCTCCTACAGGGGCATTTCTGAGTAGTATATATGTCCGTTGTTAAGGGTAGGATCCCTAAGCCATGAATATACACATATGATGGACAAATGATTAATGAGGACTTTTTAGTCAGATGCAATCATTTAACCTTATGGATGTCATATATTATGTTTGGGAAAAGGGTTAGGAATTTTATGCGAACAGTGTTAAATATCAACATGAAAAGTGCTTATTAGTGTTTTTTAGTCTCATGGGGGGTGGAGATGTGTAACCCTGTGGGATAAATGTATATAGGTGCAATACATTGTGAATTTAGTTTATGTTAAATGTTTATGCCGGGGGAAATCCTCACTAGTGATTTTAATATGCGGGATTGTTGTTAGGATTGGGGGCGCTGTGTAAAAATACCTGCTCTTAATCCCTATAGAGGTATAATAATAGTTATACTAATATGTATTAAATACAATATCCACGGTTCAATAGAGAGCTTCCTGATATGGTTTGATCAGAGTGTATGCCGTCCCAGAAGATGATGATCTCCCCTTCTCTAACCTTTAGTTTCTTTCACTTTCTAAGGTAGCTACTGTCACACATATTTTGCAATCATAGGTTTTGTCCCCTAAATTCCCATGTAATATATATGTGATTGCACATTCAAGTTATAATATCTATCCAAAAAAAAAAAAAAGTTTTACACCTTCTGTCCTACTCGTGGTTAAGCTCCTTTTCCTACTATGGTCACTTTATGCTAGTCCCCTATAGAGGATAGCTAATATTTTTCCTACTAATTTTTGCCCAAATATTTAAGAATGCTGTGTCTATAGGAATCACTCCGGCTATTCTGTAAGGATCATGGACACACTTTTATAATAGTATACTCATCTAGGGATATCTATCTAATTATTAGCCCATCCTAAACAACTATTTATAGGTTTATTATTAGTTACAATTGCTGGTAACCCCCTCTTCTCATATATGTTTTCCTTTTATTCTGTCTCCCGTAGTTGCTGCTTAGTACTTATTGGATGGGATTTTGCCATCTTTATTTTATAAGTTAGAAGTTTGTTATTCTCATAACTGCTGTGTTTCATTGGCATATTAAAGGTCCAAAATGGGCTCTATTAATGTGACCCTCCTGTTACTCCATATAATATATATGTTGAAGGTCCAAGAATAACTGTACCTATGCTATGGAGATAGAAAACTGAGGATTAGTCTGTGTTATGTTTTGTTACAGCATACAGGTGGTACCTAGGTTATATTATTGTGTATTTTCCATCTGGGTCTCATAATGTTATTACGAATTATGTAATTATGGAGATTGTAGCCTGATTCAATGCTTGTAAACTCTTGTTTTTTCCTCAATAAAAATATCTTTAAAAAAAAAAAAAAAAAAAGTACATTGCTTTCTATGTGAAGAGCATTGGAATGTGAAATATGCATTTTGTGCATCAGGTTTCGTGATTTAGATTTTAACCTGGTCGGGTTAGCGCACATGAAAACTTAGTTATCTTAAGGCGTTATTGAAATCTTACATATCAAATATTAAACATACTATAAAATATACCGTAGATATATTCTATCAATTATTTAGAATATTTTACTGTATGTATTTTATTTTATTGTTACCCTAACTTAGGAATTCTCTTAGAAAACAGACATAAATATTTTTAGGGTACTCTTTCTGTGAGATTTACATCACTAACCCAGAGGTATTTCCAGAGCCTGAAACCAGCCTTTAAAAGCAATAAATCTTGACATAGTTGATTGACCACAGTATGTCACCAATACAAAGATCTGGGGTCAATAACCTTGTAAAGAAATAAAATTGTATAAGTAATGATGCCTTGGAACAATAAAGTATGGAAAATGGGGGAGGGAAATTACACAAAAAAATGTAATTTGCTGGATAGAAATTGTGTGAGTGACTCTAAATCTAATTGAGATCTAAATCTCAATTCCCCTTGGTTCGGAAAATATATACATTTGAGGGATTATTAGTAGAGAGGAATTCTGTTTTAAATCCTTTTTATGTTTAAACCGTATTGCAATGTGTACCTTTTTGTATATTTTTCTGTATATCGTTAATGTTAATGCACTGTGACCATTTTTGTTACAATAAATATGACTTATTGTAGTTTTGGCTTTCATTTTAACATTTGCGTTACTTGAGAGACTGGTTACACAGTAAGGTTTAACAGTAAGAGTTTATAAGTTCTGTGTTTTTATACACTGTACATAAATAAGAAAAATATTTTTTTTCATAAGAAGTACTATGAATAAATTAGAGGAACAGCAATGGGCACATGTTGTGCCCCAACGTATGTCTGCCTCTATTTAGGTGAATGGGAAAGAGAACAAATTCAAGATGTATCTAATGATGACCTGTGTCATATAGGTTTATGGCTAAGGTTCATCAATGATGTGGTAATGTTCTGGGAGGGTAACCAAGAAGAACTAGAAATCTTCTTGAGGAAATTTAAATAACAATAAATTTAATTTAAAATGTACTTATTCACATAGTACTAAGGAGATACCCTTTTTGGATTTAAAATTTTAAAAAAATGTTACGGAAACTTTCAGGAAAAGTACTGCAAGCAATACTCTACTACATGCGGAAAGCCATCATGTGCCAAGTCTGATTAAAAATATACTCAAGGGCCAATACTTAAGACATCGTAGAAACTGCACAGACATAAATAAATTTAAAAAGGAAGCAAAAGAGTTCGAAGCAAGATTCCTTGAAAGTTGAGATCCATAAAAATCCCTTGCGAGATCATATTGCAGGGCAAAAGAGAGCAATAGAGACAAGCTATTATTTGACCCTAAAATAGAGAATAAACAGAAAATAATAAGGTTTATCAGTACCTATAATGATTAATGGTTTAATCTAATTTTAATTCTACAAAAACATTGGCATATTTTTAACCCTGTATCCAGTGATTGAAAGATGGTAGGGCCAAGACCTAGTGCAACACCTAGAAGGGCCCCAAATCTAAAAGATAAAATAGTATCTAGTATGTTTAAAGATGAGAAGGATGCAATGTGGATAACTAAGTATAAGAGCCAAGAGGGAAATTTCAAATGTAACAAATGTTCAGTCTGTGAGAATATGTTAAGAGGCAGTACGTTCTACAACAATGTAGGAAATTTGCACAAAGTAAAAGGCCATATAACATGTAGATCTGAGGGGGTAGTATATATGTTCCAATGCAATTGTCCCAAGGTCAATGTGGGAAAAACCTATCATGATCTTAAGGAGCGCATAAAAGGGACATTAAAAACAATTGCATAAAATATAGCAGAGTAGCAAGGCATTTCTTTTTGACCCATGATAGTAATGAAAAGGAATTGAGATTCAGAGGTCTAGAATTGGTAGATCTAGAAGAGAGGAAAGCGAACCTAGATAGGGTCCTCCTTCAAAAAGAAGGGAGATGGATTTTTATTCTGTGATCCCTAAAACCAAGGGGTATGAATGAAGAGTTAAATTTAGCCCCTTTCCTAGGCTGAGTACGTGTTTCCACTAGGGAACTTTTGTCTAAGCATAGGAAAAAATTAGGGCATTGAATCAAGCCAAGCGAAGCCCCGTGCTAAGTTAGGGGTGAAACGCGCGTAGCAGATGCAACTCTATTGAAAAGCTCTACTGGATGAATTTCCCATACCGAAAAAGCCAGTGAAGAAAAGATCTGTAGCACTAGGGATCCCACGTAAGTCTGTAATAGAGATTGCACAAGTCACGGATATTTGGAAGGAGGGTAAGATTGAACGTCATACACTGCTAAACTAACCACGCTGAGAAAAGCGTTGATCCTTGGCAAAGTATATTCTGTTGTTGTGGGCGCTACTTGGAGGGTTTTGACAAAGGACTGTACTACCTTGCCTTGCTTTACTAACCCTATGTCAAGAGGCTTTAACTTGCTGGACAGAGCTGCACTTAAATAACTTATACAGTCACAAGTGACCGTTATTACAGCCGTGGGGGTGCACATTGAAAACTTACTGAAAGGCTATACTTGTTGGATATAAAGATTAATCCAAGTAGTTTTGGGATACAGAGATATAATTGAATGAAACATTCAACTCTGGACAAATAAGATACGGAGCTCCCTGTAATTTGAATGGGTACCCTTCACTGAAGTCTAGTGGACTTATTATAATGTTTACTGCTTGTGGCAATTTGTTATAAGGATAAATAAATGTTGATCTAGCTGTATATAACTGCTATTGTCCTGATTTTACTATCAATTCCTTGTGGTTTGTGATAGATAAGGGTATACTGGACTACACAGCCTAGGGGTTGGAAGCTTAGTGTGACTCCCCCCTATCCTGAGGATGTAACCCGTCTTTTTGTCTTCTGCATTTGAATCATTTATACCTCTGAGCACTGTCCACCTGTTACTATTAAGAAATTACAGGTGAACATTACCTCTGGTGCCAGTCTTGTATTATATAATATATAAATATATACTGTAGATAAATTATTGCCAAATTGGGTTTTTGGATTTTATCTATGAAGTAGGGGAATAAAGGACCCCCAGTTTTAAAGGGACATGCAATCCCAAATCTTTCCTTCATGATTCAGATGGAGAATACAAATTGTTATTTTTTTTAAGTTTCCAATTTAATTTCTATTATCATATTATTTTTTTGTTCTAATGTTGGTCTTTGTTGAAGAGATATCTAGATAGGTAGTGTGCACATGTCTGGAACACATGCCAAGAAGTAGTGCTGCCTTCTAGTGCCTTCGCTAATGTATAAAATTGTTGCAAAACTGCTGCCATATAGTACTTTAGACACATGCACACTTCTGAGCATACCTTCCTGCTTTTCAACAAAGAATAACAAAAAAACAAAGAAAATTTGATGATAGAAGTAAATTGGAAAAGTTGTTTATGTTCTATCTGAATCATGAAAGAAACATTTCGGGTTTTATGTCCCTTTAACTATCCTTGAAGGTGACAGCGTTTAGAGTTAAAGATCAGATAGTGAATGGTGATAAAAGGGATTTTTGTACATTCTGGAGCTAGAATAGTTTAGAAAGTGTTTTGTTAACTCTTTCATCCACACATCTCAGTCACAACCTCACCTGCACAGTCTGATCAGGAGAGGTGGTCGTGACAGAACTCTTGATTGAAGTGACAGTTTTATTGAGGATAAAAATACACTGCTAATAGATGGACTAAAGATACTAAATTAATTATTGGGACATCAAATTGCACAGATTGTTGTAATATTTAAATCTTCTAGAACATTGACATATCATATATTGTTGGTATATGTAAATAAGTGAGTTAAGTCTTTACATAAGGATCACAAGCTTGCTCACTACATTTCTTTTGATATGACTTCCTACCTGTTTAGGAATAGCATTGCCAAAGCACGTGCAGATATCCATAGATATATTCTACTGATTCTCAAGATTAATGAAAATGTATGTATACAAAAAAATTAGCAAAAAGCTGCAAAGCACTTGTTAAATATTAAGGGCTAGATTACAAATGGAGCGCCACCCGCTTGTGGGCAAATTTGCCTGTTTGCGGGTGTGGGATAATTAACCAGCCATTACAAGTGGCTGGTTATTGCTACCACAAGCTTGCGGTAGCAATTAGTGCTCAGAACTAACCAGAGATCCGATTATCTAGTTAGTTTTCTGAAAGTGCCCCAAATGCCCTCAAAATAGAGGGCATTATAGATTTTTAATAAAAAAATAAATAAACAAAATGCACTAGGCAGGTTTTGGGGTCTAAAGTTGGTGGGAGTGGGGTGTTGGAAAGAAAAAAAAACGGCACTGAAAAGTGCATTTACATTGCATTCTATGGGAACTGTGTGTTTCCAGTAAATATATATGTATAGGACTATATACATATTTATGTGTTAATGTCTATATGCACATATTAACACACACATACATATATATTTATATAGTCATACATATATATTTATATAGTCATATACATATATATTTAAAAATATGCTGCTATTGCTTTGCTACTTACCCCCTTTGCTGAGCAATGTACTGATGCTGTCTCTGACGGCATTAGAACGAGGCTCCCGTTGAAGCCTATGGAACAGCGCTCTCACATTGCACCTAACTTGTAATACCAGCGCACATTAGCGTGCGCTGGTATTACTAAGTGGAGTACAAATATCCCTTCAGCGAAAGCGATATATCGTGCTCCACTTATAATCTGGCCCTAAATAAACAGTATTTAGGATAAAATTTACTATTCCTGTTTATAAACCTGATCTACTACAGATTCGTAGCTGTACCCTGAGGCGAGACAGCAAATAAAACAAAATTCTGCCACTTATATTACTTATCAAAAAGTATCTCCCTATTTAAAAAAAGTTTCATTTTTTAAAGGGAAAAAAAAGAAAATATGTAATTATGTGAATAGCTTGAAGGCCTTTTAACTAAGTGTATTGTCCTATTTTGCATTATTTTCAGCATTGTCATCCTAATACACATCGTGATTTGAACATGTCAAGAACTATTCATACTTTTTTTTTTTTTGTCCCCACATTGAGTCATCAGATCTTTCTAAAGTGAACTGCCATACTTGGTTTAAAAACATCTTTATTTCATTTATTTAGACTGGCGATTGATGCAATATGTTCCAATTAAGGAAATTAAATGAAAAACATCTGTTGATATCAATGAATTATTGTTAAGTTTCTCCGTAGAACATCATAAGAAGACCAAACAAACCACATAGCAATAAAGTGTTCTTCGCTTAGTACTCTTTGATGATGTGAAATGTCTGGAAAAATAATGGCTATGTATTTCTGTTGAATATTAAATAGCTATGATGATGCAGCCATTTCTATTAAGTGAGTCATCAACCTCTGCCTTTAAGGAATTCTAGTTGTCAGATGAAGAAATATACTAAAATTGTATAAATAATGCACATTTCTTTTTGACTAAATGTTGTTTATATTTCCTATCAAGATGAGCACATCATCAGTGATTTGATCATTTCCCTGCATGATAATCAATAGTTAGACAAGCAACAAGATACTAAACCATTATCTTTAAAAAAAAAAAAAATGGAGAGGAAATGCAAGGTAGTCTAAATAAAATAATTGTCCAGTAACAATTCCACTCACACAAATGAATAGAAATGCTTATAATACAGGTAGCCCTCAGTTTACGCCGGGGTTATGTTCCAGAAGGAATGGTTGTAAATCGAAACCGTTGTAAACTGAAACCCAGTTTATAATGTAAGTCAATGGGAAGTGAGGGAGATAGGTTCCAGGTCCCTCTCAAAATTGTCTTAAGTAACGCCTAATACATTATTTTTAAAGCTTTGAAATTAAGACTTTAAATGCTAAACAGCATTATAAACCTAATAAAATAATAACACAACACAGACTTCACTTGCATTTTTCTGCAAACAATTCTTTCTATGCATTCCAATCTGGACTGATTTATAGACAGGAAGATCTTGTTCTTTTGAAATCTGCTCGATAGCTCAGGTCTGGTTAAACTGATTAATTTCAGCTTGCTTTGCTTTGCTGCAACACAAGCGGACAGCTCCACATACTGGCTATTTTAATAAATGCACTGCTTCTCAATAGCAATCACATAACTGGAAAAAAAGATTGTTATTCTGAAACGGTGTAAATTGAACCGTTGTAAAACGAGGGCCACCTGTACTAAGATGTGACTTTAACAAGTAGGTTTGTGGAAAGAAAACTTATCTACATATAAAATACAGTAAACACTTCAAGAAATTGATATAAAATGTTTGGTTATGTGTAGGGAAACAACTTTGCAATAGATTTGCATTTTTTATTTTGCTCCCCTTTCATGTAATTTAGCTCTGAAAATTGAGCCATTACTGCTTCTTAGAATGTGAACAACCTGCTGACTCATCAAGGCTAACTCTGCTACATAGCTATAACTAATTGGTTATAGCAGATAACAACTGCAAAACAAGGTACTTTGTACTAACTTTATGACTGCGGCTAGCCTTGCTATCAGCAGACTATAGCACCGATTGGCTCCTTCAAACAAGGTAAATGGTGGGTGGAGTATAGCTATTGAACAATAACTGCAGTAAGAAGAATGTTAATTTGTTGTAAAAACATTAAGACTTGGCTCCTATGTTATTCTATAGCAACACAACAGAAATGTCTTGTAATTACACAGTGTTTATTGTCCCTTTTATCAAGTAACAGAATGAGGCAATAATGCTGGTTGGGGCCAGATTCCCAGGAATTATTAGATTTTACATAATGTAAAGGCAGGCACAGTCATGCAATTTCTGCTGTTAGATTTAATACAGCCCAACACAGTTAAAGAACAGAAAATTTTATTTCTAAATTATTTTTATTGAATTTTCAGGAAAGTAAAATACAAAGTTAAACCCATAACGTGAAAATACAACAAGAGATAAAGACATTTCCAAACAAAGAAAAAAGTCTGACAGTGTGTGTTTTTTTTTAGTTCCATAGTGTGTGTGTATGCATGTATGTATATGTGTGTGTATACACAGTGTTTGTGTGTGTGTGTATATATTTATATATATATATATATATATATATATATATATATATATATATATATATATGTGTATGTGTGTGTGTATATATATATATATATATATATATATGTGTATGTGTGTGTGTGTGTATATATACAGTGTGTGTATGTATGTATATGTGTCTGTGTATGTGTGTATATATATATATATATATATATATATATATATATGTATGTATGTACGGTATATATATATTTCACATAGACTATAAGAGCTGCAAATATCACACACTATGCTAGAAGAACCTTAAAGAGATGGTAAACTTATCTGACTTCAAATTTGTATTCGTATGTAAAATAAAAAAATAAGTGGACTTTCATTCATGAAAACATGCAAACTGCTCGTTCTATTTAATTATTTAGTCCGAAATAGTTGAATTTTAATATACTTTCCTCCTCCCGTACCACGGCCGCCATTGATTTATTCATCCCATGTGTTTTCACATACCAATGACAGCCCAGGGCAGTCGGCGACACTGATATCATCAAACACGCCCTAAGTTAACAATGCGCATGCGCTAGCCATTGGATCGATGACTGACAGCACAATAACATGTAATTGGAATGAAATGCATGCACATAGCTAAAGTTGAAGATTTACATTCCAGTACTATGACGTCGCAAAGGGGTAGTTCTGCTCGCCTGTCCGGCTATAGCAAATAACAGGAAACAATGACGGGGGAGGAGGAAGGAGCGATAACGCTCTGTGAGTAAAACATTATTTTTTATAAAAAGCAATCAAATAAATAAGGAAAAAACATAGCGATTTAGGTTAGACAGAACTGAGGATTAGTAATATGTTCCCCAATTATTGAAAATTTACCATCACTTTAATAGCAATTTATTAAGGAAAGAGGTTGTCAATCATCATTATAACACACAAATGTAAGGAAGGGACAGTAAGTATTTTTTATACATATATAAGCAATTAAAGGGACAGTTAACCCAATTTTTTTCTATCCTTTAAAATGTTCCCAATGATCTATTTTACCTACCGGAGTGTATTAAATTGTCTATAAGTAACTTCTTTACCCTTATTTCAGTATTTGAAATAGCTGATTTAGCCTGTAGTATCCCCACCTATACTGACAGTTTCTGGTCTTATGTCCAGGCAATATAAACACAGACAGCAGAAGAAATTACACACCCAGTGGGGTGCAGGATAGTTAAGTAATAAAATGCTAATTGTCCTCTCTAAATATTGAGCTTTGGTTTACAGACAAATATAAGGTAAGGAAGTAAGTGTGTGTACACAAAGTGATAACATAATGAGATCTAATAGGTTGTGGGTTAAAAACACAAAACCAGCTAATTCATACACACAAATAAACCTAAAATGCAATTTTTCATACATTCTATACTCTGAATCAGAAAACTAAATTACACAACTTCCTCTAGTGGTTACCTTTTCTGATGTTTCAAACCAGCTCTTTCATTGGCAATTTATAGTTTATTTATCCTGCAGGGGTGATACAGCCACTGGTCCTCACTATTTACTTGAACACCATGTATTTGCTGTGCCTATTAGCGATGTGCATTCATTTCTTAACTAATGTAAATTAGTAACGAAAAACTTGTGTTTTGTTTTCATTAAACAAATTTCTGAACAAATGCAGCAACAGAATTTAAAGAAAACAAATAAATACTGACAAAATTCATAAGTATTCATTAGTTTTCTTTAACTTACCTTTAAAGGTTAAATACTTACCTCCAGCGAGCTGGAGAGCCGCACTGACCCTGATCCTTCTTCTCGGAGCCCGAAGAGAAAGTCATTTAACGCGAGCCCTCATATCCGCCACGCTAAGCTTCTTATTAGCGCAGCTCTCCGGCGCACTAGAGGGTAAGAATAATGCTACAGGTGAACTTTTTCACCTGTAGCAACGAACATTTACATTTGTTTAATGAAAACGAATGTAAATGTTTCACAAATATTCAGCATTCATTTTGTTTAAAGGGACAGTCAACACCAGAATTTTTGTTGTTTTTACCTCTGTAATTACCTTGTATCTAAGCCTCAGCAGACTGCCCCCTTATTTCAGTTCTTTTGACAGACTTGCATTTTATTTTTATTTTTATAACTTTTTATTCAGTTTCAAAAGTATAGGTAACAATTGGGGACACGCAGGATCCCTGCTCCAATAGACACAAGCAAAAGGAACGGACACGCAGGTCCGGTTAAAGTTATCATCAAAACATTGAAAAAGTAAATATAAATTGGTAAAGGGGGCCAAAAGGGGAATGGGTAAAATGAGGGAATTGGTGGTGAAAATAGTTCACCTAGATGGAACCCTGATGTAGGCTCAGAATGTGTGGGGGGCCTGTGCATAGAAATTAAGCTTAGTACTCCAAGAGTCAGTATAAGGAGTATGTGAGGTAGACAAATAGGGGCTCTCAGAACAAAAAACTTTGGTACGTCAGGAGGAGAGTATATTCCAGAGACACATAGTATTATATCAATCTCTCAACATACTATTAAAATAATCTAAAACAACAGTATTTAGCAACATGAGGAAGGAAGATGCACGGATTAGAGGGTCACTATAAGAGCTCAAGATTGCACCTGGTAAGCACATACAGTGTCTAGCACATACAGTGTCCAGCACACACAGTTCCCAGCACACACAGTTCCCAGCACACACAGTACCCAGCACACACAGTACCCAGCACATACAGTACCCAGCACACACAGTTCCCAGCACACACAGTTCCCAGCACACACAGTTCCCAGCACACACAGTACCCAGCACACACAGTTCCCAGCACACACAGTACCCAGCACACACAGTACCCAGCACACACAGTTCCCAGCACACACAGTACCCAGCACACACAGTACCCAGCACACACAGTACCCAGCACACACAGTACCCAGCACACACAGTACCCAGCACATACAGTACCCAGCACACACAGTTCCCAGCACACACAGTTCCCAGCACACACAGTTCCCAGCACACACAGTACCCAGCACACACAGTTCCCAGCACACACAGTACCCAGCACACACAGTACCCAGCACACACAGTTCCCAGCACACACAGTACCCAGCACACACAGTACCCAGCACACACAGTACCCAGCACACACAGTACCCAGCACACACAGTACCCAGCACACACAGTACCCAGCACACACAGTTCCCAGCACACACAGTACCCAGCACACACAGTACCCAGCACACTCAGTACCCAGCACACACAGTTCCCAGCACACACAGTACCCAGCACACACAGTTCCCAGCACACACAGTTCCCAGCACACACAGTACCCAGCACACACAGTTCCCAGCACACACAGTTCCCAGCACACACAGTACCCAGCACACACAGTTCCTAGCACACACAGTACCCAGCACACACAGTGCCCAGCACACACAGTGCCCAGCACACACAGTTCCCAGCACACACAGTGCCCAGCACACACAGTTCCCAGCACACTCAGTACCCAGCACACACAGTTCCCAGCACACACAGTACCCAGCACACACAGTTCCCAGCACACTCAGTACCCAGCACACACAGTTCCCAGCACACACAGTACCCAGCACACACAGTACCCAGCACACACAGTACCCAGCACACACAGTTCCCAGCACACACAGTACCCAGCACACACAGTTCCCAGCACACACAGTACCCAGCACACACAGTACCCAGCACACACAGTTCCCAGCACACACAGTTCCCAGCACACACAGTACCCAGCACACACAGTTCCCAGCACACACAGTTCCCAGCACACACAGTACCCAGCACACACAGTACCCAGCACACACAGTTCCCAGCACACACAGTACCCAGCACACACAGTTCCCAGCACACACAGTACCCAGCACACACAGTACCCAGCACACACAGTTCCCAGCACACACAGTTCCCAGCACACACAGTACCCAGCACACACAGTTCCCAGCACACACAGTACCCAGCACACACAGTACCCAGCACACACAGTACCCAGCACACACAGTACCCAGCACACACAGTTCCCAGCACACACAGTTCCCAGCACACACAGTACCCAGCACACACAGTTCCCAGCACACACAGTACCCAGCACACACAGTACCCAGCACACTCAGTACCCAGCACACACAGTTCCCAGCACACACAGTTCCCAGCACACACAGTACCCAGCACACACAGTACCCAGCACACACAGTTCCCAGCACACACAGTTCCCAGCACACACAGTACCCAGCACACACAGTTCCCAGCACACACAGTTCCCAGCACACACAGTTCCCAGCACACACAGTACCCAGCACACACAGTACCCAGCACACACAGTTCCCAGCACACACAGTACCCAGCACACACAGTACCCAGCACACTCAGTACCCAGCACACTCAGTACCCAGCACACACAGTTCCCAGCACACACAGTTCCCAGCACACTCAGTACCCAGCACACACAGTTCCCAGCACACACAGTACCCAGCACACTCAGTACCCAGCACACACAGTTCCCAGCACACACAGTTCCCAGCACACTCAGTACCCAGCACACACAGTTCCCAGCACACACAGTACCCAGCACACTCAGTACCCAGCACACACAGTTCCCAGCACACACAGTTCCCAGCACACACAGTTCCCAGCACACACAGTTCCCAGCACACTCAGTACTCAGCACACTCAGTACCCAGCACACTCAGTACCCAGCACACTCAGTACCCAGCACACTCAGTACCCAACACACTCAGTACCCAGCACACTCAGTACCTAGCACAGACAGTACCTCCGACACTTTTATTCTGTAGTTTAAAGTTGCCTATTTATCTGGGTCTCACTAGAGGGGGAAACAAACAAGTAGTGTAGAAAAACAACAGTAAAGGGCTATTTGTTATAATACACTTCTAGTATTATGTAGACATTTATATACTCCTATGAGCAGGGCCGTCTTTAATATTGACTGGACCCTGGGCAAAAAATTTCTTGGGCCCAAACACCCCCCCACCCCATGCAATTTCGCTCTCCACCCAGCACACACAGTTCCCAGCACACACAGTTCCCAGCACACACAGTTCCCAGCACACACAGTTCCCAGCACACACAGTTCCCAGCACACACAGTTCCCAGCACACACAGTACCCAGCACACTCAGTACCCAGCACACACAGTTCCCAGCACACACAGTTCCCAGCACACTCAGTACCCAGCACACACAGTGCTGGGTACTGAGTGACACAACTATATACCAGGTTTTTGTACTTTCATAAAATTCCCACACAAGAGTATATTTAAAGGACCAGTGAAACTAGATTTGCATAATCAAGCCCCCCATCTAGTTCTGCAGTGCACACAGTAATCCATCCCAGCCAATAGCCACACACACACACACACACACACACACACACACACACACACACACACACACACTAAATAAAACTATTAACCCCTAAACCTAACACCACCCTAACTTTAAATTAAAATTACAATATAACTATATTTAAAAAAATAAAAACTTACTTGTGAAATAAAAAAGTTTAAACTATAAATTAACCTAACATAACTATTCTAAGAAAATAAAAAAAACTATTAAATAAAAAGCTAAATTGACTCTCCTGCACCCCCCCACTCCCGCACCCACCGCACTCCCGCTGTCAATGCTGCTCCCTTGCGCATGCGCAGGGAGCCAATAAACGCCGGTCATATTCTCCTGGTGCTGTCAATTACCAGGAGAACATGACCCTCTCTGATTGGCTCCCTTACTAGGAGGCATCAAGAGGGCTGCCTCCTATTGGCCCCCAATTTTGTGTGCTAATATGTAGAGAACAAACAGGTGGCACTATAGCACGTCTTTTCCCATTACCAATGTAGTGCAATGGAGAGAAGTGGTCCTGTACCCTGCCTCTCCATAGCGTTACATGGGGGGAATGGTGAAAAAAAATATTTTTGACATTTTTTTTTTAATTTATTAAAATTTAATTAAACTTTGGCCCTATATGGCAGGGGAGGCCCTGCCTCCTATGACTGCACATCCCTGGTATTCATTACTACATTTCCACAGGCAAATGGCAGGTCTACATGCATGAGAGGGCATCTCCATTCATATTAATTAGTCCTTACCATCCTTTTTATTGTTGCCAATTAGGACCAGAGGTAAATGAGCTCGAGCACTGATCCAAGCAGTCACTCCTATAGCACGTAACTTGGTAAGAAAAACTAGAGTATACTTAAAGGGACAGTCTACTTGAAAACTGTTATTGTTTAAAAAGATGGATAATCCCTTTATTACCCAAGACTATTAATATATTTTTTTACTTCTGTGATTAGCTTGTATCTAAGCCTTTGCAGACTGCTCCCATATCTCAGTTCTTTTGACAGACTCGCATTTTAGCCAATCAGTGCTAACTCATAACTCATAAATAACTCTTTGAGAGTGAACACAATGGTATCTATATGACACACATGAACTAGCACCGTCTAGCTTTAATGCACTCAGACAAGAGACAGTTTTCAACGTTTAGAAATCTGTTTGAGACAACCTAGGTTTAGCTTTTGAAAAATAATACCAAGAGAACAAAGCAAATTTGATGATAAAAGTAAATTGGAAAGTTGCTTAAAATTGCATGACCTATCTGAATAATGAAAGTTTAATTTGGATTTGACTGTCCCTTTAAGTATACAGGATACACTCTAGTATCTTGCAGGGGAGTAGAAAAACACTGTTTGCTTAGGTGAATTATGGAAAAATTGATTTTAATAATAAATAATATGTGTGTGTGTGTGTTGGAGAAGTTAAAAAGCTTATAATATGTTTTTTTTTTAAGTTTTGGTACAAATATTTTAAGGGGATTTTTTTGCTATCATTGTCACATTAACAGGAAATTTATATTTCTGACACCTAAAGGTGTTAGAGGACTGTAAAAAAATAACCACTTTTCACAGGTTCTTGCTGTGAAAAGTGGTTATTTTTTTACAGTCCTCTTAAGTGCTAATTGACCTTTTGGTTATATGGTTCCCAGCAGGATCAGAGTTGGTTTGTGTAATACGTTTTCTCTATAATATTATACAGAGGAGA
>NC_069501.1:723109895-723112395 GCF_027579735.1 Bombina bombina | reverse complement strand
CCTCTCGTATTCTGGCCCATAGTGTTTTACACTGAAGATATAAAACGGTATCCTTTACATAATACAAAGCATACGCTATTAAGAATATTAATTGTGTACAAATTTTAATAAAAATGTATCCACAGTTTTTGAATAGCTGCTATAAAATTGTTAAACATACAATATATTGATATCTCTCAAAGACAAGTTAGTTGCTATCAAAATCTTTATTATAGAAAACCGTTTGAAAAATTCTTGCTTGCTGTTTTGTTTTGCAAACATTTTCCAGAAATTGTGCCTACATTAAAGTCTATATATATATATTTTTTATGTTCCTTTGATTCATATAATAATATAAAGAAAAAAAGGAAATGGTAATGTGTGTTAAAGGAGATTATATTTTTTTATAATCTTCCCAGCTTGAATTTACTTTGTATTTTGTTGACTCAGATACATATGGCCATCATTTTGTTTATCTACCACAGAAAAAAATATGCACATCAAAAAGATACCACAACAATCTCTCCTAATCATTTGTTCTAATGCTGCCCCCAACATCGCCGCCACTATATTAAAGTTATTAACCCCTAAATCTAAGTCTAACCCTAACCCTTACACCCCCTAACTTAAATATAATTAAAAGAAATCTAAATAAAAATTACTATAATTAACTAAATTATTCCTATTTAAAACTAAATACTTACCTATAAAATAAACCCTAAGATAGCTACAATATAACTAATAGTTACATTGTATCTAGCTTATGGTTTATTTTTATTTTACAGGCAAGTTTGTATTTATTTTAACTAGGTACAATAGTTATTAAATAGTTATTAACTATTTAATAACTACCTAGCTAAAATAAATACAAATTTACCTGTAAAATAAAACCTAACCTAAGTTACACTAACACCTAACACTACACTATAATTAAATTAATTCCCTAAATTAAATACAATTAAATAAAATTAGCAAAGTACAAAAAAACCCACCAAATTACAGAAAATAATAAACAATTTACAAGATTTTTATACTAATTACACCTAATCTAATCCCCCTAACAAAATAAAAAAGCCCCCCCAAAATAAGAAAAGCCCTACCCTAACTAAATTACAAATAGCCCTTAAAAGGGCCTTTTGCGGGGCATTGCCCCAAAGTAATCAGCTCTTTTACCTGTAAAAAAAAATACAAATCCCCCCCCAACATTAAAACCCACCACCCACACACCCAACCCTACTCTAAAACCCACCCAATAACACTAACCCCTTGAAGATCACCTTACCGGGAGAAGTCTTCATCCAACCGGTCCAAAGTCCTCAACGAAACCGGGAGAAGTCTTCATCTAAGCCGGGTGAAGTGGTCATCCAGACGGCATCTTCTATCTTCATCCATCTGGCGCGGAGCAGGTCCATCTTCAAGACAACCGAAGGGGAGCATCTTCTTCATCCAGAGTCTTCTTACTGAATGAAGGTACCTTTAAATGACGTCATCCAAGATGGTGTCCCTTCAATTCTGATTGGCTGATAGAATTCTATCAGCCAATTGGAATTAAAGTAGAAAAAATCCTATTGGCTGATGTAATCAGCCAATAGGATTTAGCTGTCATTCGATTGGCTGATTGGATCAGCCAATAGGATTGAACTTCAATCCTATTGGCTGATTGGATCAGCCAATAGGATTGAACTTCAATCCTATTTGCTGATTGCATCAGCCAATAGGATTTTCTCTACCTTAATTCTGATTGGCTGATAGAATTCTATCAGCCAATCGGAATTGAAGGGACTCCATCTTGGATGACATCACTTAAAGGTACAATGTAACTATTAGTTATATTGTAGCTAATTTAGGGTTTATTTTATAGGTAAGTATTTAGTTTTAAATAGGAATTATTTAGTTAATGATAGGAATTTTATTTAGATTTATTTAAATTATATTTAAGTTAGGGGGGGTTAGGGTTAGACTTAGCTTTAGGGGTTAATAAATTTAGAATAGTGGCAGCGACGTTGGGGGCGGCAGATTAGGGGTTAATAAATATAATGTAGGTGTCGGCGATGTTGGGGGCAGCAGATTAGGGGTTAATAAGTATAATGTAGGTGGCGGCGATGTTGGGGGGCAGCAGATTAGGGGTTAATAAGTATAATATAGGTGTCGGCGTTGTCTGGAGCGGCAGATTAGGGGTTAATAATATAATGCAGGTGTCGGCGATGTCGGGGGCGGCAGATTAGGGGTTAATAATATAATGCAGGTGTCGGCGATGTTGGGGGCGGCAGATTAGGGGTTAATAAGTGTAAGATTAGGGGTGTTTAGACTCGGGGTTCATGTTAGGGTGTTAGGTGTAGACATAAATTTTATTTCCCCATAGGAATCAATGTGGCTGTGTGTTAGAAGCTAAACGCTGCTTTTTTGCAGGTGTTAGACTTTTTTTCAGCCGGCTCTCCCCGCTGATTCCTATAAAAAATTTTGCTCAACGCTCACTTCTTGTCTTTTAACGATGGGTTTCTGAAAACTCATTATACCAGCG
>NC_069501.1:723029895-723107395 GCF_027579735.1 Bombina bombina | reverse complement strand
TTTGGCGGTAGATGGGCTGTTATGTTGGGGGGGGGGTAGTGTATGTTTTTTTTTACAGGCAAAAGAGCTGAACTTCTTGGGGCATGCCCCGCAAAGGGCCCTGTTCAGGGCTGGTAAGGTAAAAGAGCTTTTAACTCTATTAATTTAGAATAGGGTAGGGCATTTTTTTATTTTGGGGGTCTTTGTTATTTTATTAGGGGGCTTAGAGTAGGTGTAATTAGTTTAAAATTGTTGTAATATTTTTCTTATGTTTGTAAATATTTTTTTTATTTTTTGTAACTTAGTTCTTTTTTATTTTTTGTACTTTAGTTAGTTTATGTAATTGTAGTTATTTGTAGCAATTGTATTTAATTTATTTATTGATAGTGTAGTGTTAGGTTAATTGTAGGTAATTGTAGGTATTTTATTTAATTAATTTATTGATAGGGTAGTGTTAGGTTTAATTATAACTTAGGTTAGGATTTATTTTACAGGTAATTTTGTTATTATTTTAACTAGGTAACTATTAAATAGTTCTTAACTATTTAATAGCTATTGTACCTGGTTAAAATAATTACCAAGTTGCCTGTAAAATAAATATTAATCCTAAAATAGCTACAATATAATTATAATTTATATTGTAGCTATATTAGGATGTATTTTACAGGTAAGTATTTAGCTTTAAATAGGAATAATTTATTTAATAAGAGTTAATTAATTTCGTTAGATTTAAATTATATTTAATTTAGGGGGGTGTTAGTGTTAGGGTTAGACTTAACTTTAGGGGTTAATCCATTTATTATAGTAGCGGTGAGCTCCGGTCGTCAGATTAGGGGTTAATAATTGAAGTTAGGTGTCGGCGATGTTAGGGAGGGCAGATTAGGGGTTAATACTATTTATGATAGGGTTAGTGAGGCGGATTAGGGGTTAATAACTTTATTATAGTAGCGCTCAGGTCCGCTCGGCAGATTAGGGGTTAATAAGTGTAGGCAGGTGTCGGTGACGTTGTGGGGGGCAGGTTAGGGGTTAATAAATATAATACAGGGGTCGGCGGGGTTAGGGGCAGCAGATTAGGGGTACATAAGTATAACGTAGGTGGCGGTCGGCAGATTAGGGGTTAAAAAATTTTAATCGAGTGGCGGCGATGTGGGGGGACCTCGGTTTAGGGGTACATAGGTAGTTTATGGGTGTTAGTGTACTTTAGGGTACAGTAGTTAAGAGCTTTATGAACCGGCGTTAGCCCAGAAAGCTCTTAACTCCTGCTATTTTCTGGCGGCTGGAGTTTTGTCGTTAGAGCTCTAACGCTCACTTCAGAAACGACTCTAAATACCGGCGTTAGGAAGATCCCATTGAAAAGATAGGATACGCAATTGACGTAAGGGGATCTGCGGTATGGAAAAGTCGCGGCTGAAAAGTGAGCGTTAGACCCTATTTTGAGTGACTCCAAATACCGGCGGTAGCCTAAAACCAGTGTTAGGAGCCTCTAACGCTGGTTTTCACGGCTACCGCCGAACTCTAAATCTAGGCCCATGTGTCTCTGGTTAGAATAGCAGAAACACTTCAGATAAATAAAACTAAATATCATTGAAAATGCAGGATTCTGAATTCTTAAAAAATATTCCCCTCCCCACAAAAATAAAAATAGTATAATGAAATAAAGATTGACAAAAAAACAAGGAATATTTATTTTTTTAACATAAAGACATACGGTTATTTTGATATAAATTATATAAAACTATAATAGAATCTGTGAGTGAGGACTTTGATTTTAAACTCCCTTCTCTCTATTGGCCTAACGTAAAACAACTTGCAGGCATGGAGAGAAGAAAAAACAAAAAAGTTTGGGGACTTTTTTTTGAGTATTATAATATACTAGTCCTAAAGCCCGTTCACACAGGCCATTTTTTGCAGTACAGTGGTCCCACCCCTTGCACTCTCTCCCTCCCCCTCTCTTTTGCTCTCTCTCTCCCCCTCTCTTTTGAGCTCTCTCCCCCCTCTATTTTGAGCTCTCTCTCTCCCCCCTCTTTTTTGCGCTCTCTCTCTCTCCCCCTCTCTTTTGCGCTCTCTCTCTCTCTCCCCCATCTCTTTTGCGCTCTCTCTCTCCCCCATCTCTTTTGCCCTCTCTCCCCCATCTCTTTTGTGCTTTCTCTCCCCTCTCTTTTGCGCTCTCTCTCTCTCCCCCTCTCTTTTGTGCTCTCTCTCCCCCCCTCTCTTTTGCACTCTCTCTCCCCCCTCTCTTTTGCGCTCTCTCTCCCCCCCTCTCTTTTGCGCTCTCTCTCTCCCCCTCTCTTTTGCGCTCTCTCCCCCCTCTCTTTATCGCTCTCTCCCCCCTCTCTTTTGCGCTCTCTTCCCCCTCTTTTTTGCGCTCTCTCCCCCTCTCTTTTGCGCTCTCTCCCCCTCTCTTTTGTGCTCTCTCTCTCTCTCTCTTTTGTGCTCTCTCTCTCTTTTGCGCTCTTTCTCCCCCTCTCTTTTGCGCTCTCTCTCCCCCCTCTCTTTTGCGCTCTCTCCCCCTTTCTTTTGCACTCTCTCTCCCCCCTCTCTTTTGCGCTCTCTCTCCCCCTCTCTTTTGTGCTCTCTCTCTCTCTCTTTTGCGCTCTCTCTCCCCTTCTCTTTTGTGCTCTCTCCTCCCTCTTTTGTGCTCTCTCTCCCCCCTCTCTTTTGTGCTCTCTCTCCCCCCCTCTCTTTTGCACTCTCTCTCCCCCCTCTCTTTTGCTCTCTCTCCCCCCTCTCTTTTGCACTCTCTCTCCCCCTTTTCTTTTGCACTCTCTCTCCCCCCTCTCTTTTGCGCTCTCTCTCCCCCTCTCTATTGCGCTCTCTCTCCCCCCTCTCTATTGCGCTCTCTCTCCCCCCTCTCTATTGCGCTCTCTCCCCCCCTCTCTTTGGCGCTCTCTCTCCCACCTCTCTTTTGCACTCTCTCCCCCCCTCTCTTTTGTGCTCTCTCCCCCCTCTCTTTTGTGCTCTTCCCCCCTCTCTTTTGCGCTCTCTCCCCCATCTTTTGTGCTCTCTCTCCCCCTATCTTTTGCGCTCTCTCTCCAACCTCTATTTTGCGCTCTATCCCCCCTCTCTTTTGCGCTCTCTCTCCCCCCTCTCTTTTGCGCTCTCTCTCTCCCCCCTCTTTTGCTCTCTCTCTCTCCCCCCTCTTTTGTTCTATCTCTCTCCCCCCTCTTTTGCTCTCTCTCTCTCTCCCCCCTCTCTTTTGCGCGCTCTCTCTCCCCCCCTCTTTTGCGCTCTCTCTCCCCCTCTCCCCCCCCCTCTCTCTCTCTCTCTCTCTCTCTCCCCCCTCTCTCTTTTTCTCTCTCTCTCTCTCCCTCTCTATCTCTCCCCCCCCTCTAGCTCTCTCCCCCTCTCTATTTCTCTCCCCTCTATCGCGCGATCGCGCCTGACCACGCCCATTCACGACCGGCCACGCCCAGTCATGCCCCCTTCACGTCGACCACGCCTCCTGCTCACATCTGGCCATGCCCACTTCTGCCGCAGATCAGCTAGGGACTCAAAGGCCAGGTGTGTTTGCCCTTGTGCTGTCTCTACTGCGCAAGACAGCTTCGGACAAACACACTTGGCCTTTTATATTATAAGATGTGTCTCTCCTTTACAAACAGTACTCTGCATAGCTAGATAAACGGCTGACAAGGTAACATTCTTTATAAAATTATTTAAGAGTAGTGACAAGACTCTGTACTTACAGTCCATGGGGATAAGCAGTAAAGCAGATGGAGCATTTGAATAACAATTTGAATCCTTATAATTTGTTTTGTGTTTGAACAGGCTAGAAGAGTAACATATAATAGTTTTTTTATTTATTCTAATCAATATACATTATTCTATTTGTTTGATATGTTGTTGGTCCATTGTTAAAGCAGAAATGTTTCTGGGCAGAGAGACATTATTATTATTATTTATTTGTATAAATGCTGGGTACAAAGGTACATAACAGACTAAACAAAACTAGTATAAGACGAGAAGGGTCCTGCTCCAAATGACTTACTGTCTACAGGTTGACTGAGAACTTTAGAGTAGCTTTTCATGTGGATTGTAGTTGCAGCAGTGAGTCAATGCAGTTCAAGATTTACTTTGGTTAAGATGAAAACTGTTATAGGAGATTTGGTAAGCATATCTGAATAGGTGGATTTTCAAAGAGAAACTATACAAGGTTAGAGGCAGTCTGATGGAGTGGGGTAGAGAGTTCCAGAGGATAGGAACAGCTTATTAGAAGCCTTGGAGGTGAGAGAGGGCAGTAGGAATAATATGAGTGGAGAGATGTAGGTCAGAGGTTGATCAATGAAGGTGTGTTTGAGAGTATTTGGAACTTCGTGAGAAAATATATTTTGGAGTAAAGCTGTTTTAGTGCTTTATAAGTTAGGGCTAGTTTTTAATTGTATTCTAAAGTGTATGGGGAGGCAGTGTAGGCTGATGTAGATCGGGAAGTTAGGTGGATGAGTCTTGCTGAAGCATTCATAATAGATTGGAGAGGTGAGAGGTGGTGTTTGGGAAGGCCATTTAGGTTGCAGTAAATGAAGGAATACATTAGTATGTTTGTATTTTCTCAACTAAACAAATGGCAAATTCTGAAAAAAATGTTGCATAGGTGTGCACTGCAGGATTTAGTAAGTACTTGTATAAGTGGAGTTAATGTGAGTCAAGGGTGACAAGTGAACCTGGGATGAGGGGTTGAAAATAGAGTCTCCAATTGTAAGAGACGTATCAGGCATGGGGTGTCTGAGGGGAGTAAGTAGAAAATCAGTTTTAGGGGCCTATCTATCAAGCTCCGTATGGAGCTTGAGGTCACCGTGTTTATGGCGAGCCTTCAGGCTCGCCAAAAACACCAGTTATGAAGCACCAGCCTAAAAAACGCTGCTCCATAACCTGTCCGCCTGCTCTGAGGAGGCGGACAGACATTGCCGCAATTCAACCCGATCGAATACGATTGGGTTGATTGACACCCCCTGCTAGTGGCTGATTGGCCGTGAATTTGCAGGGGGTGGCGTTGCACCAGCAGTTCACAAGAGCTGCTGGTGCAATGCTGAATGTAGAGAGCATATTGCTCTCCGCATTCAGCGAGGTCTGTTGGACATGATACGCAATGATCATGTCCGACAGGCCTTTCATAAATAGGACCCTATGATTGAATTGGAGGTAGAAGACATCAAAGAGGAAATAGCAAAGAGACAGTTGGTAATCTGATTTATTAAAGATGAAGAGATATCAAGAGAGGAAAGACAGATTTGGGTATCATCAGCATATAAGTGGTATTGGAACCCAAAGGAGGATATAAGCTTCCCAATGGAGGATGTATATATAGAAAAAAGCAAGGGACCGAAGACAGAGCCTTGTGGTACTCCCACTGAGAGACGCAAAGGATCAGAGTATATTCTGTTAAAAGAAACCGTAAAACATGCAGTTTGAGAGATAGGAAGGGAAACAGGAGAGGGTTGTGATTTTGATGTCAAAGAATGTAGAATTTGAAAGAGGATGAATAACTATGTTGAAAGCAACAGATAACAGCAACACAAAGAGTTACAGGGGAGAAGAGGCAGATAGCATGAACTTAAAAGATGAGAAAGGGATGGGGTGATGGAGGCAAAGAAATGCCTACTCTCCCTCCTTGTTTGTCTCCTGTACTAGGAGTGTGACTGAAGTGCAGGCCACTATAAGACAGAGAGGCAGTAGCAGTTTTGTTAGAGGAGTAGAGCCAAGTTTATGTGAGGGCTAACAGGTTATGTGGTTGTGAGATTAATAGGTCATGAGTAGAAGTGAGCTAGTTGCATTCAGAGTGTGCATTCTAAAGGGCACAAGATAATTGAGGGTTATTAGTGTAAGTGCAATAAATAAGATTGAGATAGTCCTGTATGTTACATTTTGAAGGTGTTAGTTGTCATAGTGAGCAGAAAGAGACAGAGGATGGACCTGGGTTAAATAAGGAGAAGGAATATGGTAAGAGAAAGAAGATGACAGGGGGTCTTATGTGAGTGCCTAAGCTGAGTGTCAGGGGAGCATGGTTGACTAAGTGATGTGAGATAGGAATATAGTGCATGTGTGTTGTAGAGGGAAGATGATAGGAGAGAAGGTGAGATGTGAATAAGCTGAGTGTTGCTTGTGAAGGAGGAGCTGTTACTTTAAGGTAAAGGGAAGCTATGGTAAAGGCGAACAGAAGAATTTGTAGCATGCTTAACTGACAAGGGAAGTACCTGTTCTCTAACTACAGGACACTTACAAACCTCACACTTACATAACTTCCCACATACTGCAGTTACATTTGCCCCAACAAGTGTCCAATTTATGGGTAATATCAATCACACAGTCACAATTAACAGAGATCAAAAATGAGAAAATACAAGGCCTAAGCAAAAAAGGAAGATGGTATCTTCTTATCACAAGTGGAAAAAAAGACACAGGAATGTTTAAAACTACAACAGGTATTAAAATAGCAAAGCACAGAATTCAAGTGAGAGTGAGAAAGGCAGTTAAACGTGGGTGTTGTAGAGGCAGAGGATGAAGGCATTGTTGTCCTGCAGTGACAGTGACATACTGCAGAAATAACATCTAGCTTTGTTGATTTTGTATCAAGTCTGGAATCTGTTAGAAAAAAAGTGAATTCTGTGTTTTAGCCCTTGTGAGCCGATATATATTAGTGGCAGTTCACGGCCTCATATATAACAGTCCTAGGCGATATGACAAAAAGAGCTCTTATCAAGCATATTTTTGCTGTACTCAAGATATAATTCCTCTGTATTAAATAGCAGGCAGTTTCCTTTGGATTATATAGTAGAACGACTCACCCACATTGACCATGTACTCACCGTCCGGCGAGCATCCACAGTATACGGAGATAGAGCTATCCAGGCGCTCCAGCTGCTCGTTACCTCCCAGGGAACGGTCGATCAATTCAGCCGCTGCTCGTCAGGTACTGTATCTGCTAGCACCTCAGCTACGCGGCTCTTCGTTGAACCAGTTCCGGTTTGCCTCCAGGTGCAAAACAACCAATGGGAATCCGTGTGTAAGGTCACGTGGTGGGTGGTCAACCAATCCTGTGCTTGGAAAATGTCTTTGAAGACAGTATCGCCGAAGTAGCTGTGTTGGCTCCGAAGTAAGTGAGCACTTTATCCGCCCTCAGTCGTTTCTTAAATGCTTGAGGATAGAGGGTATCTAAAAAGGATTCCTTGTAATCCCAAATAAGATATCAAGTAGAAAAGGAAAGTCGATCCCAATATCCATATGGTATATATAAAAAAACAGCCTTTATTTCTCAAATTAAAATAACAAACATGATACGGGTTTATGAGTACGGCACCAGCCGAAACACGTAAAACCTGATACTCTCTGTGCATGTATAATGTTTGTTATTTTAATTTGAGAAATAAAGGCTGTTTTTATATATACCATATGGATATTGGGATCGACTTTCCTTTTCTGGAATCTGTTATTGCATAGATGAAACTGGCTGACATTACATTACAATGTACAATTACATTACAATTTACCCGTCTCTTTACTTGTTGCATAATGCTAATACTCTTTTGGAATACAAATGTGATGGAGAAAAAGATTAATTTGATAGTGGTTCATATAATCAAAGGCTAACAGATGGTGAGCTTCTTCAAATTCTTTAAACTAATGGCTTTCTCAAATCCATTGGTGACCAGCACATTTGTCTCAGGACTCATTTGGAGGATTTCTAAAAGGCAATAAGAGTAAATAAATAATTTGAAATGAAGAACATTTAGATGGACAGGTGTGTGATTATGCAGTTATGAAGAAAGAATTATCTGGAGTGTTAGCTTTATTATTTATGATCCTATGATGGTAATATACAATACAATTATTCAGCCACAAGTAGGAAATACAAAACTAACATGGCTCTATTAGTTTCAGTTTAAAAAAACTTCTAATTCACATTTTCAAGCAAAGAAAATCAACATGTTTAAAAAGTATTTATCAAAATGATAACATATTGTGACATACAGTATTGACCAACCCTGCAACAGTCACCTTTTTGTCATAGAAGGGTTAACCACTCTAGGTAAGCTTGTGACTTAGTTCAGTGGGTGCAAGGGTAAAAAACAATCATCTGTACTAGACCAAGACTTTTTACCTCTGTGATTACCTTGTATCTAAACCTCTGCAGATTGCCCCCTTATTTCAGTTCTTTTGACAGAATTGCATAATAGCCAATCAATGCCCTGTTGTGCATGAGCACAATGTTATCTTTATGGCACACATGAACGAATGCCCTCTAGCCGTGAAAAACTGTCAAATGCATTGAGGTAAGAGGCAGACTTCTAGGGCTTAGAAATTAGCATATAAGCCTACCTAGGTTTAGCTTTCAACCAAGAATACCAAGAGAACAAAGAAAATGTGATGATATAAGGGAATTAAAAGGTTGTTTAAAATTGCATGCCCTTTTTCAATCATGAATGTTAAATTTTAACAAGATTGTCCCATTAAAGTTATAAATGGGAAATCCTAAGGAGAGTACAAACTGACAGATTTAAAATCTCAAAATACAATTTAGCAAAGCTCAATAACAATACTGTTATACTTGTCTCTTTGGTAATGCGGTTCAAATATTAGACAAAGGCAAACACTTAGGAACATTTATTATGAACAAAAAGAATCATTTTTAGTGCATTTATATAAACAAGGAGTTAAACACAATTACACACAAACACAAAACAGTTTTTTTTAAATAAAAGATAAAATATAATAGAACCTATTTACTGTTCTAACTTAGATATCTGTAATAGCTTAGATATCTGTCCCAAGGAAGCTTGTTTTACGCAGCCTCCCATGTAGAATAATCAAATTCTTAGTTTTCACAAACATTTTAAAAGTAGTTTCAGAAATATCAAGTTTCTAACTCTGCCTCTTCTGGGAGGGCAAACAGAGGAATCTGGGATGGACTTTTACTGGGGTCATAAACGTATGCCAAAACTAGCTAAAGATATATATTGCGCTATATTTTACAGTGTAAATCCTTTTTATTTAATTTTGTTAAACATCGAACACAAAGAGAAAATAAACATAACTTACAAATTTATGGTACATTTTTCTTGAGCACATTGGATTTTTTTGTTAGATAAATACATGATGAAAGTATCTAGTCCTAGGGTAAATCTTGCAGTAAATTTCTGCGTTACTGCGAGGTGAGAGGAACATTAGATGGAGCATTGAGCCTGGATAGCAAGACCCTGGTTTGTTCCAATGGCGCACTTGCTGGCTAGAGAGGTAACCCCTTAGTATAGTTTCCAAAATTAATTTAATATCAAGAAAGGTGTCTGGTTTTTGTGGATTTCTTCCAATTTCTTACAATCAGAATATTTGCAGAATTAAGGGAAAATTGCAGTAATTATGGAAAAAATTGCACTTTATTTTATATTCAGGTGCAGCTTACACAGTAACTCTATAATGGGCCAAACAGGAAATATCTGAATTATTTTGGTACCAAATAAGTCTACTGTAAGAGAGGTCTTAAATGCAAATTTGTATTCTGATTTAATTCAGCTCTAGCCCTTAATTAACCTCAGGGCTATGTGGTGAAGAGGGGCTGTATCTTTCATCACTCTGTGTTGACAGCTCACTGACATTAGGCACCAGACCTCTGGTTGTGTGTGGACTCTAATGAAACTATTTAAGACAGGAGGTCTGCTTTTTAAGGATAAACACTAGGAAATACTCATCGAAATAATAATAATAATAATTAACACAGAGATAAAATTAACCCATAGCAACCTAAAATCATGAGATCTTCATGGCATGTCTGTTTAACAACAATGAAGTCTAAGTAAAAATACAATATTAATGAAACCAATTTGATCTGGAATGTCTTTTCAGATTGGCATATTTGAAAATGTTAATTAAAAATAATAATATTATTATTGTAAATAAACAATATGTATTTCCTGATATATATCTATTAAGTGTGCATCTGAGGATAATTACTTATGCAACCAAGGGGGGGGTTAGGTGGGTCAGCAGGTACTGCTATTGTTTGTTGCCAAGAGGCTTGCTAGTTTCCATGGGGATAATGTCACATGCTTTGTGAAAGCTTCAGAATTATACTGTGAACTGCTTTAGTCAAGTGGCATGTGACTCTGCTCCCTACTGTGCACGTGCAACATACAATTTGAAGGATGCAACTTCTATGTTGTGGCCATAATAGGCTGTGATATTGAGAGCTGTAAAATGGCCTCTGTGATCTGTCATATCTTTTTTTAGTCATACACCTAAACCTATATAGGTGTTAGCTGAGAAATACAGCATGTGCTTGTTTGAGGTAAATTTGGAAATATCAGCCAGCAACAATATTCCAGGGCGTTAATTGAGACCCACAGCACAGTGTTGGCCTCCAATTTTTCAGCCTCAGTATGGTCCCTAAAAAGCTTTGCCAAGAACAGTGCTGAACCCTCTTGGGTAAAGGGTGCATGTCAGGACTGGTCATATCTTAGCTAATGTAATAAAAAAATTCTGTCTCTGTGTATTACTGGTGTGATGGTTCATGGCGACTGCTTGCTAAGTGAAATAAAAACATAATTTATGTAAGAACTTACCTAATAAATTCATTTCTTTCATATTGGCAAGAGTCCATGAGCTAATGACGTATGGGATATACAATCCTACCAGGAGGGGCAAAGTTTCCCAAACCTCAAAATGCCTATAAATACACCCCTCACCACACCAACAATTCAGTTTAATGAATAGCCAAGTAGTGGGGTGATAGAAAAAGGAGGAAAAAGCATCAAAAAAAGGAACTGAATATAAGTGTGCTTTATACAAAATATCATAACCACCATAAAAGGGTGGGTCTCATGGACTCTTGCCAATATGAAAGAAATGAATTTATCAGGTAAGTTCTTATATAAATTATGTTTTCTTTCATGTAATTGGCAAGAGTCCATGAGCTAGTGATGTATGGGATAGTAATACCCAGAAGACTCACTAGAGAGGGAGGGATAAAAAATAATAACAGCCATTTTCCACTGAAAAAATTAAATCCACAACCCAAAAAATAAGTTTTTCTCATAATTGAAAAGAAAAAAACTTAAAACAAAAGCAGAGGAATCAAACTGAAACAGCTGCCTGAAGAACTTTTCTACCAAAAACTGCTTCTGAAGAGGCAAATACATAAAAACGGTAGCATTTAGTAAATGTATGCAAAGAAGACCAAGTTGCTGCTTTACAAATCTGATCAACTGAAGCTTCATTCTTAAAAGCCCACGAAGTGGAGACTGATCTAGTAGAATGAGCTGTGATTCTTTGAGGCAGGGCCTGACCCGACTCCAAATAAGCCTGATGAATCAAAAGCTTTAACCAAGATGCCAAGGAAATGGCAGAAGCTGTCTGACCTTTTCTAGAACCAAAAAAGACAACAAATAGACTAGAAGTCTTCTTGAAATCTTTAATAGCTTCAACATAATATTTCAAAGCTCTTACAACATCCAGAATATGTAAGGATCTCTCCAAAGAATTCTTAGGATTAGGACACAAAGATGGAACAACAATTTCCCTATTAATATTGTTAGAATTCACAACCTTAGGTAGAAATTTAAATGAAGTCCACAAAACTGCCTTATCCTGATGGAAAATCAGAAAAGGAGACTCACAAGAAAGAGCAGATAATTCGGAAACTCTTCGAGCAGAAGAGATGGCCAAAAGGAACAACACTTTCAAAGAAAGTAGTTTAATGTCCAAATAATACATAGGCTCAAAAGGAGGAGCCTGTAAAGCCTTCAAAACCAAATTAAGACTCCAAGGAGGCGAGATTGATTTAATGACAGGCTTGATATGGACCAAAGCCTGTACAAAACAGTGAATATCAGAAAGTTTAGCAATCTTTCGGTGAAATAAAACAGAAAGAGCAGAGATTTGTCCCTTCAAAGAACTTGCAGACAAACCTTTATCCAAACCATCCTGAAGAAACTATAAAATTCCAGGAATGCTAAAAGAATGCCAGGAGAATTTATGAGAAGAACACCATGAAATATAAGTCTTCCAAACTCGATAATAAATCTTCCTAGAGACAGATTTACGAGCCTGTAACATAGTATCAATCACTGAGTCAGAGAAACCTCTATGACTAAGCACTAAGTGTTCAATTTCCATACCTTCAATTTTAATGATTTGAGATCCTGATGGAAAAACGGCACTTGAGACAGAAGGTCTGGTCTTAAAGGAAGTGGCCAAGGTTGTCAACTGGACATCCGGACAAGATCTGCATACCAGAACCTGTGAGGCCATGCTTGTGCTACCAGAAACACAAACGATCATTCCATTATGATCTTGGAGATCACTCTTGGAAGAAGAATTAGAGGTGGGAAGTTACAAGCAGGTTGGTAAAACCAAGAAACTGCTAACACATCCACAGACTCCGCCTGAGGATCCCTGGACCTGGACAGGTACCTGGGAAGTTTCATGTTTAGATGTGAAGCCATCAGATCTATTTCTGGAAGACCCCACATCTGAACAATCTGAAAAAAAACATCTGGATGGAGCGACCACTCCCCCGGATGTAAAGTCTGATGACTGAGATAACCGGCTTCCCAATTGTCTACACCTGGGATATGTACTGCAGAAATTAGACAAGAGTTGGATTCTGCCCAATAAAGTATCTGAGATACTTCTTTCATAGCTAGGGGACTGTGAGTCCCACCCTGATGATTGACATATGCCACAGTGTGATATTGTCTGTCTGAAAACAAATGCACGGTTCTGTCTTCAACAGAGGCCAAACCTGAAGAGCCCTGAAAATAGCACAGAGTTCTAAAATATTGATTGGTAACCTCGCCTCTTGAGATTTCCAAACCCCTTGTGCTGTCAGAGATCCCCAGACAGCCCCCCAACCTGAAAGGCTTGCATCTGTTGTGATCACAGTCCAGTTTGGATGAACAAAAGAGGCCCCTTGAACTATTCAATGGGGATCTAACCACCAAGTCAGAGAGAGTCGAACATTGGGATTTAAGGATATTAATTGTGATATCTTTGTTTAATCCCTGCACATTGATTCAGCATACAAAGCTGGAGAGGTCTCATATGAAAATGAGCAAAGGGGATCGCGTCCGATGCTGCAGTCATGAGACCTAAACCTTCCATGCACATAGCTACTAAAGGGAATGATTGAGACTGAAGGTTCCAACAAACTGTAACCAATTTTATTCATTTCTTGTCTGTTAGAAACAGAGTCATGGACACTGAATCTATCTGGAAACCTAAAGAGGTGACCCTTGTCTGAGGAATCAAGGAACTCTTTGGTAAATTGATCCTCCAACCATGTCTTTGAAGAAACAACACTAGTTGATTTGTGTGAGATTCGGCATAATGTAAAGACTGAGCTAGTACCAAGATATCGTCCAAATAAGGAAACACCGCAATACCCTGTTCTCTGATTACAGAGAGTAGGGCACCAAGAACCTTTGAAAAAATCCTTGGAGCTATCGCTAGGCCAAATGGAAGAGCGACAAATTGGTAATGCTTGTCTAGAAAAGAGAATCTCAGAAACCGATAGTTGTCTGGATGAATCAGAATATGAAGATATGCATCCTGTAATCTTATCGTGGACATATAATGACCTTGCTGAACAAAAGGCAGAATAGTCCTTATAGTTACCATCTTGAAAGTTGGCACTCTTACAAAACGATTCAAAACTGAATACATTTTCTTTCTTTGGGACAATTAACAGATTTGAATAAAACCCCAGACCCTGTTCCTGAAACAGAACTGGTATGATTACCCCTGAAAGCTCTAGATCTGAAACACACTTCAGAAAATCCTGAGCCTTCAGTGGAATTGCTGGGACATGTGAGAGAAAAAATCTTCTCACAGGAGGTCTTACTCTGAATCCTATTCTATAACCTTGAGAGACAATACTCTGAATCCATTGATTTTGGACAGAATCTGCCCAAATGGCTTGGAAATATTTTAATCTGCCCCCCACCAGCTGAGCTGGAATGAGGGCCGCACCTTCATGCAGACTTGGGGGCTGGCTTTGGTTTCTTAAAAGGCTTGGATTTATTCCAAACTGAAGAAGGTTTCCAATTGGAAACAGATTCCTTGGGGGAAGGATTAGGTTTCTGTTCCTTAATTTGTCAAAAGGAACAAAAGCGGTTAGAAAAGAACGAAAATGATTAGAAGCTTTAGATTTACCCTTAAATCTCTTATCCTGAGGTTAAAAAAAACGCCCTTCCCCCCATTGACAGTTGAAATAATCGAATCCAACTGAGAACCAAACAAATTGTTACCTTGGAAAGAAAGAGATAGTAATCTAGACTTAGATACCATGTCAGCATTCTAATATTTTAGCCACAAAGCTCTTCTAGCTAAAATAGCTAAAGACATAGATCTAACATCAATTTTGATGATATCAAAAATGGCATCACAGATAAAATGATTAGCATGTTGAAGCAAGCGAACAATGCTAGACAAATCAGGGTCTGTTTCCTGTTGCGCTAAGCTTTCCAACCAAAAAGTTGATGCAGTTGCAACATCAGCCATAGAAATGGCAAGCCTGAGAAGATAGCCAGAATATAAATAAGCTTTCCTTAGATAAGATTCAATATTCCTTTCTAAAGGGTCCTTAAAGGAAGTACTATCTTCCATAGGGATAGTAGTACGTTTGGCAAGAGTAGAAATAGCCCCATCAACTTTGGGGATTTTTTCCCAAAACTCCGATCTAACTGCTGGCAAAGGATACAATTTTTTAAACCTCAAAGAAGGAACAAAAAAGTACCAGGCCTATTCCATTCCTTTGAAATCATATCAGAAATAGCATCAGGAACTGGAAAAACCTCTGGAGTAACCACAGGAGGTTTATAAACAGAATTTAAACGTTTACTAGTTTTAGTATCAAGAGGACTAGTTTCCTCAATATTCAAAGTAATCAACACCTCTTTTAACAAAGAACAAATACACTCCATCTTAAAGAGATAAGAAGATTTGTCAGTGTCAATATCTGAGGTAGGATCTTCTGAATCAGATAGATCCTCATCGGAGGAGGATAATTCAGTATGTTGTCGGTCATTTGAAATTTCCTCAACTTTATGAGAAGTTTTAAAAGACCTTTTATGTTTATTAGAAGGCGGAATAGCAGACAAAACCTTCTGAATCACATCAGCAATAAAATCTTTTATATACACAGGGATATCATGTACATTAGATGTTGAAGGAACAACAGGCATTGCACTAGTACTGATGGATACATTCTCTGCATGTAAAAGCTTATGATGACAACTATTACATACCACAGCTGGAGATATAATCTCCACTAACTTACAACAGATGCACTTATCTTTGGTAGAACTGTTATCAGGCAGCAGGAATCCAATGGTGGTTTCTAAGACAGGATCAGATTGAGACATCTTGCAAATGTAAGAGAAAAAAATAACATATAAAGCAAAATTATCAATTTCCTTTTATGGCAGTTTCAGGAAAGGGAAAAAAATGCAAACAGCATAGCCCTCTGAGCATAGTAAAAGGCAAGGGGCATATAGGAAGTGGGGTTTAAATAAATAAATAATTTGGCGCCAAGTATGACGCATAACACAAAATTAAATTTCTTGGCGCTAACAACATCCGGAAATGACGCAACTCGCATCATGGCAGACACAACCTTGTGCAAGGAAACCTGGCATCAACTAAGACGCCGGAAATTACGAATTTGCGTCACCGAACGTACCTTGGTGCCAAATAAATTCTCGCACCAAGAATGACGCAATAAATATCAGCATTTTGCGGCCTTGCAAGCTTAATTTTGCCCGTGAAAATTAAATGAAAACAGTCAATTTCGAAGAAAAGACTATACCCCAGGTAAGAGAAAATAACTTCCTAAATATGTTTTTCCCAATTTTGAAACTGATAGTCTGCAATAGGAAATATACATAAACCTGACTCATGGCAAATATAAGTACAATACATATATTTAGAACTTTACATTAATACATAAAGTGTCAAACCATAGCTGAGAGTGTCTTAAGTAATAAAAACATACTTACCAAAAGACACCCATCCACATATAGCAGATAGCCAAATCAGTACTGAAACAGTTATCAGTAGAGGTAATGGAATATGAGAGTATATCGTTGATCTGAAAAGGGTGTAGGAGATGAATCTCTACGGCCGATAACAGAGAACCTATGAAAAGATTTCCCGCGAGGAAAACCATAGAATTCAATAGGTGATACTCCCTTCACATCTCTCTGACATTCACTGTACTCTAATAGGAATTGGGCTTCAAAATGCTGAGAAGCGCATATCACAGAAGAAAATCAAGCACAAACTTACTTCACCACCTCCATAAGGAGGCAAAGTTTGTAAAACTGAATTGTGGGTGTGGTGAGGGGTGTATTTATAGGCATTTTGAGGTTTGGGAAACTTTGCCCCTCCTGGTAGGATTGTATATCCCATATGTCACTAGCTCATGGACTCTTGCCAATTACATGAAAGAAAAGAGAAATAGCTGTGGTTTGAAGGTGGTATTCTTTATTGGTGAAACTTATCTTTGGATATAAATTAAATTTATGTTAATAAAATATTGAAAAGTCAAGTGGTGGTATATTGTTTCTGACTTACTATCTTCTTTAATTTCTCCATAACCTCATTTCTGTAATCCTCTGACAAAGGTAAACACTTCTGTTGGAATCTGAGAATAGTCTGGATTCCTGAATAATAATGAAGAGACAGCTAGTATCTTATGTAATATTTAGTGCTGTAATACGATTTTCATTTATATAATTAGATATATACTTTTAACTTTTTTGGGCTTCTGATCCCCCTATAAAAAGTTGTGTAGTGGGCACAGTGTTTGATGCTAGTGCATTTTCATGTCCCATTGTCAAGTGTAGGCATGTGATGCAATCCTATTATGCAAGGAGGAACACTCCTTTAATGTTTTCTGAACATAAGAACAGGCTGAAATATCTTCTTGATGTATCCATGTAACAAGGAATATAAACTTCACAAGCACACTAAACATCTAAAGCATTCATGCACATGCACCTACATGTCCTTTTTTAACATAAGTCCTGTTGGTCCAGCTATTTTTTACCCTAAGCCAATCAAAGGCTATACCACCCTCACATGAGCAGTATAAATGTTACAGTAGCTATAAATTCCTGTATAGGTGTTAAAACATAACATTTAATAATTTGCAGAGGACATCCAAGACTAGAAAAGAAAAACAACTCTACAATAATAGCTTTGTATGGGTCAACAATTTAGATGAGCATTTTTCTCAGTGAAATATAATCAATACTTACTTGTATATCTTAAGATGTATTTATAATTAAATCAATGAAGTTACAAAAAGTTTTTTTTTCTTTCTTTCTTTTTGTTTATTTCAGTAAGTTACAATAAAAAGAAAATGTAAGCCTGTATATTTGCACCTCAGTTCTGAGGCTTACAACATGCTGTATTTGATGTAGTCGCTGATTTGTTTTATAATGATATAACAAAGATCCTGTTTAGGACTTGAAGATTTGTGACATTAAATTGTCCTGTTGCTGGCTTGCTCTTATTTATTTTTCTTTTCTTTTTTTTTATATATATATAAGTGTCACAATCTGTTGGAACTGAAATGAAGCTATGTATTTTTATGTTTTGGATTATGAATAAAAAAATAAAATAAAATGTTAGTTACAAAAAGTTATGTGTATACAGTAAAGGGGTTAAAGCCTCTTGGCAGTTTACTGTAGGCTCGTTTCCATTGAGTCGTTAAAAATGGGTCCCTAAGATACCAAAGTTGAGGACAGCTAAAAATAGTTTATGGCTCCATTTTAGTACCATGTTTGCATTCAAATATCTTGTGCAGTACGTGCAGTCAAGTCTTTTTGTGTATTTGTAATTTAATGGTGTGTTGACGCTTCCATCCAACGTTAGATTTCTCGAAAATTGAGCCATAAAAAGTTAATTGCTATGGTAACCCGACCTTAGATTATAAAAATTAATGTTAGCGCTTGCACTTCTTACCTGCGGTCAGCTAGGTAAAGACACCTACCGCTAGATTTGAAGTTTTGTCGGTAACGACCCGAAAAACTAACGCCGGCTTTTTTCTGGCCGCACCATAAAAATAACTCTGGTATTGAGAGTCCACATAAAGGCTGCGTTAGGCTCCAAAAAAGGAGCATAGAGCATTTTTAACGCAGCTTCAACTCTCGATACCAGAGTTGCTTACGGACGCGGCCAGCCTCAAAAACGTGCTCGTGCACGATTCCCTCATAGGAAACAATGGGGCTGTTTGAGCTGAAAAAAAACCTAACACCTGCAAAAAAGCCGCGTTCAGCTCTTAACGCAGCCCCATTGTTTGCTATGGGGAAACACTTCCTACGTCTGCACCTAACACCCTAACATGTACCCCGAGTCTAAACACCCCTAACCTTACACTTATTAACCCCTATTCTGCCGCCCCCGCTATCGCTGACCCCTGCATATTATTATTAACCCCTAATCTGCCGCTCCGTAAACCGCCGCTACTTACATTATCCCTATGTACCCCTAATCTGCTGCCCTAACATCGCCGACCCCTATATTATATTTATTAACCCCTAATCTGCCCCCCACAACGTCGCCTCCACCTGCCTACACTTATTAACCCCTAATCTGCCGACCGGACCTGAGCGCTTCTATAATAAAGTTATTAACCCCTAATCCGCCTCACTAACCCTATAATAAATAGTATTAACCCCTAATCTGCCCTCCCTAACATCGCTGAACCTAACTTCAAACATTAACCCCTAATCTGCCGACCGAATCTCGCCGCTATTCTAATAAATGTATTAACCCCTAAAGCTAAGTCTAACCCTAATACTAACACCCCCTAAGTTAAATATAATTTAAATCTATTGAAATTAATTAACTCTTATTAAATAAATTATTCCTATTTAAAGCTAAATACTTACCTGTAAAATAAACCCTAATATAGCTACAATATAAATTATAATTATATTATAGCTATTTTAGGATTTATATTTATTTTACAGGTAACTTTGTATTTATTTTAACCAGGTACAATAGCTATTAAATAGTTAAGAACTATTTAATAGCTAAAATAGTTAAAATAATTACAAATTTACCTGTAAAATAAATCCTAACCTAAGTTACAAATAAACCTAACACTACACTATCAATAAATAAATTAAATAAAATACCTACAATTACCTACAATTAACCTAACACTACACTATCAATAAATTAATTAAATACAATTGCTACAAATAAATACAATTAAATAAACTAGCTAAAGTACAAAAAATAAAAAAGAACTAAGTTACAAAAAATAAAAAAATATTTACAAACATTAGAAAAATATTACAACAATTTTAAACTAATTACACCTACTCTAAGCCCCCTAATAAAACAACAAAGACCCCCAAAATAAAAAAATGCCCTACCCTATTCTAAATTACTAAAGTTCAAAGCTCTTTTACCTTACCAGCCCTGAACAGTGCCCTTTGCGGGGCATGCCCCAAGAAATACAGCTCTTTTGCCTGTAAAAAAAAACATACAATACCCAAGCCCCCCAACATTACAACCCACCACCCACATTCCCCTAATCTAACCCAAACCCCCCTTAAATAAACCTAACACTAAGCCCCTGAAGATCATCCTACCTTGTCTTCACCATACCAGGTTCACCGATCGGTCCAGAAGAGCTCCTCCGATGTCCTGATCCAAGCCCAAGCGGGGGGCTGAAGAGGTCCATGATCCGGCTGAAGTCTTCATCCAAGCGGGGCAGAAGAGTTCTTCCATCCGATTGAAGTCTTCATCCAAGCGGCATCCATCCGGAGCGAAGCGACAGCATCCTGAAGACCTCCACCGCGGAACATCCATCCTGGCCGATGACTGAACGACGAATGACGGTTCCTTTAAATGACGTCATCCAAGATGGCGTCCCTCGAATTCCGATTGGCTGATAGGATTCTATCAGCCAATCGGAATTAAGGTAGGAATATTCTGATTGGCTGATGGAATCAGCCAATCAGAATCAAGTTCAATCCGATTGGCTGATCCGATCAGCCAATCAGATTGAGCTCGCATTCTATTGGCTGTTCCGATCAGCCAATAGAATGCAAGCTCAATCTGATTGGCTGATTGGATCAGCCAATCGGATTGAACTTGATTCTGATTGGCTGATTCCATCAGCCAATCAGAATATTCCTACCTTAATTCCGATTGGCTGATAGAATCCTATCAGCCAATCGGAATTCGAGGGACGCCATCTTGGATGACGTCATTTAAAGGAACAGTCATTCGTCGTTCAGTGGTCGGCCAGGATGGATGTTCCGCGGTGGAGGTCTTCAGGATGCTGCCGCTTTCGCTCCGGATGGATGCCGCTTGGATGAAGACTTCAATCGGATGGAAGACCTCTTCTGCCCCGCTTGGATGAAGACTTCAGCCGGATCATGGACCTCTTCAGCCCCCCGCTTGGGCTTGGATCAGGACATCGGAGGAGCTCTTCTGGACCGATCGGTGAACCTGGTATGGTGAAGACAAGGTAGGATGATCTTCAGGGGCTTAGTGTTAGGTTTATTTAAGGGGGGTTTGGGTTAGATTAGGGGTATGTGGGTGGTGGGTTGTAATGTTGGGGGGCTTGGGTATTGTATGTTTTTTTTTACAGGCAAAAGAGCTGTATTTCTTGGGGCATGCCCCGCAAAGGGCCCTGTTCAGGGCTGGTAAGGTAAAAGAGCTTTGAACTTTAGTAATTTAGAATAGGGTAGGGCATTTTTTTATTTTGGGGGGCTTTGTTATTTTATTAGGGGGCTTAGAGTAGGTGTAATTAGTTTAAAATTGTTGTAATATTTTTCTAATGTTTGTAAATATTTTTTTATTTTTTGTAACTTAGTTCTTTTTTATTTTTTGTACTTTAGCTAGTTTATTTAATTGTATTTATTTGTAGCAATTGTATTTAATTAATTTATTGATAGTGTGTTGTTAGGTTAATTGTAGGTAATTGTAGGTATTTTATTTAATTTATTTATTGATAGTGTAGTGTTAGGTTTATTTGTAACTTAGGTTAGGATTTCTTTTACAGGTAAATTTGTAATTATTTTAACTATTTTAGCTATTGAATAGTTCTTAACTATTTAATAGCTATTGTACCTGGTTAAAATAAATACAAAGTTACCTGTAAAATAAATATAAATCCTAAAATAGCTATAATATAATTATAATTTATATTGTAGCTATATTAGGGTTTATTTTACAGGTAAGTATTTAGCTTTAAATAGGAATAATTTATTTAATAAGAGTTAATTAATTTCGTTAGATTTAAATTATATTTAACTTAGGGGGGTGTTAGTGTTAGGGTTAGACTTAGCTTTAGGGGTTAATACATTTATTAGAATAGCGGTGAGCTCCAGTTGGCAGATTAGGGGTTAATGTTTGAAGTTAGGTGTCGGCGATGTTAGGGAAGGCAGATTAGGGGTTAATACTATTTATGATAGGGTTAGTGAGGCGGATTAGGGGTTAATAACTTTATTATAGTAGCGCTCAGGTCCGGTCGGCAGATTAGGGGTTAATAAGTGTAGGCAGGTGGAGGCGACGTTGAGGGGGGCAGATTAGGGGTTGATAAATATAATATAGGGGTCGGCGGTGTTAGGGGCAGCAGATTAGGGGTACATAAGTATAACGTAGGTGGCGGTCGGCAGATTAGGGGTTAAAAATTTTTTTTCGAGTGTCGGCGATGTGGGGGGACCTCGGTTTAGGGGTACATAGGTAGTTTATGGGTGTTAGTGTACTTTAGAGTACAGTAGTTAAGAGCTTTAGAAACCGGCGTTAGCCCAGAAAGCTCTTAACTACTGACTTTTTTCCTGCGGCTGGAGTTTTGTCGTTAGATGTCTAACGCTCACTTCAGAAGCGACTCTAAATACCGGAGTTAGAAAAATCCCATTGAAAAGATAGGATACGCAATTGACGTAAGGGGATCTGCGGTATGGAAAAGTCGCGGCTGAAAAGTGAGCGTTAGACCCTATTTTGAGTGACTCCAAATACCGGCGGTAGCCTAAAACCAGCGTTAGGAGCCTCTAACGCTGGTTTTCACGGCTACCGCCAAAATCTAAATCTAGGCCTTAGTTAGTTGCAAAAGTGTATTTCCTATTTTACACCTAGTTGAGCATACTGTAATGTTTGAGACGTTAAATAAAGCACCTGACAGTTTTTTTACCTGTTTGCATCTTGAATGGATACCGGGTGTAAAATTTTGATTTTCTGCTTCTATTATTTTGTATAGGACACATAATTTTATTTGGCAGCCGGACCTCCGCTGCCGGTAATGGTGGAAAACATTGTAAGCGTAATGGCTTCTGACAAAGGATTTTTCATTTCATTAGAGTAAAAATGTAATAAACTTCCATCATATTGAGACTTTTCTGTTTTCACCTAATTGCATATTTATCCTACCATTGTGGAAGGGACCCTGGTTTATTTTGATTTTAGATATAGACTATATGTTATTTGGTCAACTTTAGGAACATTTGTTTGCAAATAAAAAGCTATTTTTGTAAATTATATTGGCCTAGTATGTTTTGTATGCTTAGACAATTCTTAAACAGTACATACTGTATATAGTTTCCATTTAAAGCTACTAATTGTCAAGTGTTTTGATCCTTCACTTAAAATAAATAAATACATAAATAAGCAGTATAGATTAAAAAAACACAGTATAAAAATATATTAACCCATTTCATGTTTCTAGTCTTTTGAGTCCAATATAATTATGATGGTGGAAGGTTATAAGACATTTTATAAGCCAACCATAAGCTTATACTATGAAATATAAGTATTACTCAAATGTTTTGTATTTACTCATTATAGTGCACTAGAATCCATTGATCATTGTAAAAATTCATTATTTGCTAAACTATTAGGTAAACTGAAACTGTGCATAATATTTAGAAATGGACATAAGCTGTAATGTATCATATTTGACCTTTAAATACAGGTGTAATAGATAATTAACTGGCTTGCATTTTTGGTAGGTAATGGAGACTGAGCATATCATTAAAAAAAACAGTTTACTTTATTTTCATGGTATTCTAGATAGGTTGGCTGGACTACTGTATTACAGCAAACAGTGCTGCCATCTAGTGCTCTGGCAAATGTAACACAATGTTATAAAACCTGCTCTAAACGTGAACACTCCTCAACCTTCCCACCTGCCTTTTAACAAACTTTGCAAACAGAGCAATGAAAATTTAATAATAGAAAATAAATTGAAAATATATATTTTTTAATTTTAAACACTTTATGAATCATGAAAGCAAATTGTTGGGTTTCATGTCCCTTTATTCATTGTATATGAACTATTAAAGCCTTGAGATTCAGTACTGCTCACTTTAGACAAGGACTTTTTTTCCATTATTAAATGGGCATTTAAGTAAAAAAGTAAACTTACTTAATTCAACTTTCCACTTTACGTCTATTATCAAATTTGCTTTGTACCTTGGTATCCTTTGTTGAAAAACATACCCAGACAGGCTCAGGAGCAGCAATGCAGTTACAAAGGAGCTAGCTGCTGATTGGTAGCTCAACAAATATGCCTCTTGTCACTGGCTCACCCAATGTGTTCAGTTAGCTTCTATTAGTGGTTTTCTGCATTCAACAAAATATACCAAAATATACCAAGAAGCAACTGTGATAATAAAAGATGCTTTAACTGAATTATTAAAGAAAAATGTTGTGTTTCGTGTTTCTTTAACTTCAAATGACCATGAAGTTAGACTATAAAATATGATTAACATTTAGCTGTAAGCGGAGTGTGAGTGCGCTGTACCATAATCCTCTGTTTAAAGGGACACTGAACCCATTTTTTTTCTTTTGTGATTCAGATAGAGCATGACATTTTTAGCAACTTTCTAATTTACTTCTATTATCAAATGTTCTTCATTCTCTTGGTATCTTTATTTGAAATGCAAGAATGTAAGTTTAAATGCCGGCCCATTTTTGGTGAACAACCTGGGTTGTTCTTACTAATTGGTGGATAAATTCATCCACCAATAAAAAAAGAGCTGTCCAGAGTCTGAACCAAAAAAAGCTTAGATGCCTTTTTCAAATAACGATAGCAAGAGAACAAATAAAAATTGATAACAGGAGTAAATTAGAAGGGTGCTTAAAATTGCATGCTCTATCTGAATCACGAAAGAAACAATTTGGGTTCAGTGTCCCTTTAACTGACATTTTCTCCTTGAATGTTTGGGCTCATGGGCATGTTATTTATGTGACTACCTACTCTTGGCTGAACATGGATGATACTCACATTTTAATTTCTGTTCACTAACAAGGAAATATCCCCAACATAGAAAATGCTGAAATGTAATCAGGTTGTTGGTTTTATAGCAGCTTTGAAAATTATGCAGACCAGGTGGCTATTTATGTGCAGTCAATTGCCATGTTTTCCACTTGCTAAATTAAAGCTTAATTACATTATTACATTGCGTTATTATCACTATGTTAATGTAACAGTACTGTAATAACATCAGCTTGATGTGTGATCCAAATGAAATGACTGCGGTTAGAAGGTTGTCCCAGCATTTGCTATAAAGCCTGGTACAATGCTTTAGGGAAAACTTTTTTTATTCACAGTGCAGTTTTTTCATTAATAAATTGTATTATATTTGAATAGTAGTATAATAATGATTTTATTCTTATAGCTTCAATTGATATATTTGGGTATTGAACAATACACACCAATTACAACTTATATAAATCAAAATTGACGTAAAGGGAGAATCTATTGGAAAGTTTGTAGTGCTTAAAAAGATAGATAATACCTTTATTATCCGTTCCCCAGTTTTGCAAATCCAACACTGTTATACTAATATACTTTTTACCCCTGTAATTACCTTGTATCTCAGCCTCTGCAGACTGTCCCCTTATTCTAGTTCTTTTGACAGACATGCATTTTAGCCAATCAGTGCGGACTCATAAATAACTCCACAGGAGTGAGCCCCCTTTTTTATGTATATGACACACATGAACTAGCAATGTCTATGTGAATAACTGTAAAAATACACTGCGATAATAGGCAGCCTTTAACGGTTTAGAAATCATTTTGAGCCTACCTATGTTTAGCTTTGAACAACGAATACCAAGAGAACAAAGCAAAATTGATGATAAAAGTACATTTTAAAGTTGTGTACAATTGCATGCCCTATCTGAATCTGGAATTTTATTTCACCTCCCTATAGCGCTGCTATTACAAGTTTACAAAAAGCAGGCGTGTGCGGGTGATATGGTGGCTTTGAGCTCCATACCGCACCGAAATACAAGCGCTGCTTTGAAGTGCTCATGCACGATTTCCCCATAAACATCAATGGGGAGAGCCGGCAAAAAAGAAGCCTTAACACCTGCGATTGCGTAAACAAAAGCTCCGTAATGCAGCCCAATTGATGTCTATGGGGAAAGAACAAGTTATGTTTAAACCTAACACCCTAACATAAAAACCATGTCTAAACAACCCTAATCTGTCGCCCCCGACATCGCCGCCACCTTCATAATGTTATTAACCCCTAATCTGCCGCCCTTAACATCGCTGCCACCTAAATAAAAATATTAACCCCTAATCTGCCACCCTTAACATCGCCACCACCTACATTACAGTTATTAACCCCTAATCTGCCGCCCCAATGTTGCCACCGCTATACTAAAGTTATTAACCCCTAAACCTCTGGCCTCCAACATCACTAACACTGAATAAATATTTTAACCCCTTACCCTAAGCATAACCCTAACGTAACCCTAAGCCTAAATCTAACTCTAACACCCCCTAACATAAATATAGTTAAAATAAATTTAAATAAACCTTACAATTATTAACTAAATAATACCTATTTAAAACTAAATACATACTTAAACTACTAAGTAAAATAAATACAAACTTACCTGTGAAATAAAACCTAACCTGCCTTACACTAAAACCTAACATTACAATAAAATTAATTAAATTATTGTCAGTATATGGCCGGGTTACAATACAATATATTCAATAATTATCCTTTAAACTAAACCCCAATAAAATGCATATACAAAACCATAAAATTAATATAAAATTCCTAAGTTCTTTTTATTAGTTAATATTTATAGACACACTGAAATATATTTGTAGGAACAAGAATATGAGTCAAACTATACAGTGTTTAAACTGTTGCAATACTCCTTTACAAAGCAAACCAAATTGTAACTTTATAACTAGCCTTATTCACAATTGAATTTCATTCAATTAACAAAATGAGATTCCAAGATATTAGCTACTAACATTCAAGCAGTACAATAAGCCACATGTAGCCACAATATATTCTAATACAATTCTAATTTAAAGCATCAAAATAGTATCTATTATTTGTGCAAACAACTAATTCGTATGCTCATTTATCTAAACTGAAATAAATTCTTAGTTATCTACAATTAAGACAGTTCTAAAATATATGTATATGTGTGTATATATATTATATATATATATATATATATATATATATTTGCACAGGTAAAGTATTTAGCAATAAGGATTTGTTCTAAAATACAAAGACTATGAATGTAAGCTGAAATACAAATTGCTCTTTTTAATCTATTAACTACAGTAACAATGAATTTTTGTTTTAAAATGTTTACCTATATTTTAGCAACCTCATATACTTTACCAAATCGATATTCAGCTCCCAATATTTCTCAACAGGTCCAATTTCACCTCAGAATACCAAAAATAGAGTTTTGCAATATGGAGAAAAAGGGTAGCTCTAATGCCTTTTTGTAACTGTATTTCAAACGCAGCCAATTTCAGTTACCAGTTAGCAGCCAGCCAGCAAAAGTTAGCCCAAACTTTTTGCAGCAAAAGTTCTACCCTTTTCTCTCTCTATGCTTGGGGTTAAATCATGTGATTTTATAACCCCACCCCTTTTTGTTAAGTACCATCATTGGTGAAATTGGTTTGGGAGGCAATTAAACTGAACATCTCATTGGATCCCTAGAAATGCATGGTTTCTTAGGGAAACGCATCTTTAACAGTCAAATATTTTGGCTGTAATTCTCGCATCGCAACACTGGGGGCAGCAGACAGACAAACAGTTCATTTTCAATACTGCTAATAGAAAATTACAAATTGTATATTTTTAATATGTACACTATAGTTTGATATTAATAAACTATGTGTTTAATATTCATAGGATCATATAGTATTATCTTCTCTGATCACTTCAATATCAGACATAAGCATATTTTTAATAATTATATCAATAAAATTTTATACTGCTAACTGTTATCTCAAAATCCATCTAAAATAGCATTCAGCATCCTGGTATTTTATTGTATCTAAATAGGAATGCAATGTATTTCATATTTCTAATGCATATTTGAATGCATGACAATACCAAATGTAGATCTTAAATAAAAATAATTTTTATATTAAAATAGAAAATATCCACATGTCTGTATTTCACTTAAAATGTACAAAATGCATCTAAACCATATTTTCTATGAAACAATTTAAGGATTATAATATCTTCATCCTGGATTCAATTTCTTTCTTCAGCCATCCACTCAACATCACATACATGCTTTGAGGTCAGCAAATATAGGTGGTTTTCACACAATTATATCTACATTGGATTATTATCCCATACAGATTAATATTTCATATCTGTATGTTTTTTTTACTTGTATAAAACACATAGGATATTATTTGAAATGCCAATTATCTGTGTACTTACTAGATGCCTGAAATGAAAGAAATAATTGTTAGAAATGTTAAACATTCATATATCTATTTGCAATATTTATCTAATATGAATGTTATTTGTCTCTGCCTGTCCACTTTCATTGTCTAGAATTTATGGATTCATGGACATATGGCTGTGTAAGATGTGTACACAGCTCACATGGGATCATTTAACAGGTAGTTGTTAAAAGCTACAATTCCTTGAAGGTGTTTGTATTTTTCTCACAGACGGATCGGCTCCTCACCTTGGGCAGGAAACCCATATATGGGCATGTACTTTTGAGGCTCCATCTTGCTAATTTCCATTTCCTTGAAATTGTGAGCATCTCATTAGGTTTTAAACGAAAAGTTTTAGACAGTTACGTCTCTATTCACTGTATGGGGTCCTTGTAATCCAGGCAATGAAATAGATGCTCCCTCTTTGAAGTAACTGTCTGTTAGCTCATAATATGTTAGTTTATCAGGAAATAGTGCAGAATCTTGTCTACAACAGAGGTTGGTGGTCTAACATTTGATCATCAAGTAAATGTTAATTATTACTTTCCTGGATTTTAAAACCAGTTTTCATTAACCGACCAAATGCTTCATTTCTTTATTCTCACCTGGATGCATTGTAATTTTGCATGCTGAGTGGGGGAGGATTGTACTTTGGTCAGCCAAAGCATTTAATGTCTTATAAATGAATGAATTAATCATTTAGTGCTGACAGCCAACAATATATTAAATAATATATATATATTAATCTTCACATATACCTTGACATTATTAAAATACAATTTTCTAAATTACAAAAAAATAAACAATAAATAGAAAAAATAAAAAACAACATTATCAAAAATAAAAACAAATTACTCCTAATCTAATAGCCCTATCAAAATAAAAAAAGCCCCCCCCCCAATAAAAAAACCCTAGCCTTCACTAAACTGCCAATGGCCCTAAAAGGGCCTTTTGTGGGGCATTTCCCAAAGATATCAGCTCTTTTACCTGTAAAAAAAATACAAACACCCCCCAACAGTAAAACTCACCACCCAACCAACCAACCCCCCAAATAAAAACCTATGTAAATAACCCTAAGCTAACCATTGCCCTGAAAAGGACATTTGTATGGGCATTGCCCTTAAAAGGGCATTTAGCTCTTTTACATTGCCCAAAACCCTAACCTAAAAAAAAACCCACCCAAAAAAAACCTTAAAAAAACCTAACACTAACCCCCGATGATCCACTTACAGTTATCAAAGTCTGGACATCCATCCTCATCCAGCCGGTGAAGTCATCATCCAGACGGCAAGAAGTCTTCATCCGGACGGCCTCTTCTATCTTCATCCATCTTCATCCAGACGGCAAGAAGTCTTCATCCAGATGGCATCTTCTATCTTCAGCCAGTCGGCGCGGAGTGGGTCTATCTTCAAGACATCCGGCGTGGAACATCCTCTTCTTACGATCGTCACTGGAAAATGAAGTTTCCCTTTAAGTGACATCATCCAAGTTGGCATCCCTTACATTCCTATTGGCTGTAAGATTTCTATCAGCCAATAGGAATTAAAGGGGGGAAATTCTATTGGCTGTTGCAATCAGCCAATAGGATTGAACTTTCATCCTATTGGCTGATCCAATCAGCCAATAGGATTGAGCTCTCATTCTATTGGCTGTTCCAATCAGTCAATAGGATGAAAGCTCTATCCTATCGGCTGATTGCAAAAGCCAATAGGATTTTTTCCCCTTTGACTTTTGAGGTGGGCGGCAGAGCGCGGTTTATTTGATTTTCATATTTATGTTAAAAAGTAAGTTATAGCGCATCTTCGTTACATTTGATTAATTACACTCCACCTCACTAAGAGTCCAGATATGTTTTTAAAAAGGGGAGAGTTTGCCATCACTTTAACTTATAACTTCCCCCTGTAGTTTCTATTTTCTTACGGTGGAATATACTATCTAAAGTCATTAGCTTTAATATTGTAGATGTAGTTAACAAAATAAAAGTTGAAATTATATCAATTATATTCTATAACAGTTGCACAGTGATATCCTTGAGAATAATGTGGAATATTCTATTTTAGCTAAATCTCAGTTATGACAAATCTGCAAAAACCAAAGTTGAAATACTAACACTAGCATCAAAGTGTAGAACTGACCTTTATTATCTCATGGGTCAAGAAAAAAGTAAAGGCGGTTTGGACATATTGTCTTTGTGTCTAAAATATTGTTTATTGTTTCTTGACCCATGAGAGAATAAAGGTCAGTTTAATTCTTTGATGCTACTTTTCTGAATGTTTGATACTCTTATGTTAAAGGGACAGTCTAGTCCAAAGTAATCTTTCATGATTCAGATAGAGAATGTAATTTTAAAAAAATTTCCAATTTAGTTTTATCAACAATTTTGCTTTGTTCTCTTGGTATTCTTAGTTGAAAGCTAAACCTAGGAGGTTCATATGCTAATTTCTAAGCCCTTGAAGGCCACCTCTTCTGTTAGGGCATTTTGACAGTTTTTCACCACTAGAGGGTGTTAGTTCATGAGTGTCATATAGTTAACACTGTGCTCATGTACGTGGAGTTCAGGTGAGCCAGCTCTGATTGGCTAAAATGGATGTCTGTCAAAAGAATTGAAATTAGGGGGCAGTTTGCAGAGGCTTAGATACAAGGTAATCACAGAGGTAAAAAGTGTATTTATATAATTGTGTTGGTTATGCAAAACTAGGGAATGGGTAATAAAGGGATTATCTATCTTTTTAAACAATAACAATTCTGGTGTAGACTGTCCCTTTAATCAGCTTTATATCTTAAAGGGACATTCCAGTAAAAAATTAAATGTGCATAGATGAATTACATATTTGAATAGGATATATTTGTAATATACCTGTAATGGCAAAAATGCTTCTAGTAAAAGTTATCACTGTTTTAGTGTTAACATTTTTCTCTGCCCATACATGCGAAGCATAGCTAGATATTCTCAATGCACCAGTATTTTAAACAATGCAACTGCTCAGAGCACTAGTGGGACTTGTATAATGTCAACAATTAACAAATTGAGTCATTACCAGATGGTACAAGCTACTTAAACTCTCTGAGCAAGTGCTGTGTTTAAAATGCTGGTGCACGGCGCATACTTAAATACACATTTGAAATAGCAATGGCTTTTACTAGGAGCATTTTTTGCTAATGGAAGTATACTGCAAAAATGCTTATATTTTAAATTGAGATACACCCATGCACATTTAAATTTTGATCATTCTGTTCCTTTAAATACACATTTGAAACAGCTATAGCTTTTATTAGAAGCATTTCTGCAAATACATGAATATTACAAAAAAGCTTATATTAAAAAAACTGTGTATTCTAATTTTGACTGGAATGTTCCTTTAAGTCTATTTTCTCTTTCATTTAGTATTAATCCAATATTTTTAACAGACTTGAAATGGTGAAAAGTGAAACAAAGTTACAGCAGTTAAAATATAAATAAACATAATTTATGCTTACCTGATAAATTAATTTCTATCAAGGTGGTGCCACTAGGAAGAGGCTAAGATTCCCAAACTGCAAGAGCTCTATAAAACCCTTAACACTTCACTGACACCTACAAGCAAAAGAACAGGAGCAAAGAAAAAAGATGTGTGTAAGAAAACAACAACAATAGAAATAAAATGAATGGATGAGGTCTTGTGGACTCTCACCATCATGAAAGAAATTGATTTATTGGGAAAGCATAAATTATGTTTTCTTTCATACAGGCGGTGAGAGTCCATGATCCATTACTCATGGGAACTAATACCCAAACTGTGGAGTCCACAAGTAATGAAACAAAAGATGGTATTTAAGAAACACCTTTTTTTTACTGAAAAATTAAATCCACAACTTGAAAAGAACCCAAAAAAGGGCAAAACCATAGAATGAAAAAATAACCAACAGGCAAAAAATCATCCAGAGACAACTGCCTGAAGGAAAGGCCTTTCAAAGGCTGCCTCAGAAGAAGCAAAAACATAAAAATGGTGGAATTTAGAAAAAGTATACAGACGACCAATTAGCTGCCCTGCAAAGTTAGACAACTGAAGCCTCATTCCTAAAGGCTAACCTACCTTGTCTTATGGATCAGAAGTCTTAACCAAAAAGACAAAGAAATGGCAGAAACATTCTGCCCTTTCCTGAAAAAGAAAAGAGAATAAACAAACTAGAAGTTTAAAAACTGTAATAGCATTAACAAAATACTTCAACGCTCTAACAACATTCAAAATATGTAAAAATTCTACAAAGAATTTAGGGATTAGGACACAAAGAAGGAACGGCCATTTTGCATCTGATACAACAGAAGATAGAACCCTAGGCAAGAAAACAAATCTTAAAAACTGCCTTATCCTTAGAAAAATAAGATAAAATCACATAAAAGAGCAGAGAACTCAAACATTTTTAGCAGAAGAAATAGGCAAAAGAAACAAAATCTTATGCATAGGCTCAAAAGAAGTAGCCGGCAAAACCATCAAAAACAAGATACGACTCCAAGAAGGAGAAAATTGGTTTAACAGGCTTAACTCTAGACAAAGCCTGAACAAAACAATGAATATGTGAAAGATTAGCAATTTTCCAGAAAACAAACAAACTGAAAGAGCTGAAATCTGACCCCTCAAAAGAACTGGTGGATAAACCTTTATCCAAAACATCCTGCAAAAAAATGCGAAATCCTAGGAATTCTAAAAGGATGCCAGGAAAAATCATGAACTATTCGTTAAATCTCCATGCCATCGAGCTTAGAATTTTCAGACCTGTATGAAAAAAACAGACCATGAGACTGAAAGTCTGGATGCAAAGAAAGAAAACAAAGAGGGCAACTGGACATTTGAACTAGATCCACATACCAAACTCTGTGAGACCAAGCTATAATAATTAGAATCACTGAAAACACCCTGGGAAGAAGAATAAGAGGTGGAAAAAACATAAGCTAGTCAAAATGACCACGTAACTACCAGGGAAACACAAACACTGCCTGAGGATCCATGGACCTCGCACAGTACCTGGAAAGTTAGAGATTGAACTGAGAGACCATCAAATCTATCTCTGGGAGATCCCAAAGATCCACTATCCAATTAAAGACACCCAGAGGAAGATCACTATCCTTGATGCAAGGACTAACAACTGAGAAAATCTGTTTTCTAGTTGTTCACTCCAGGAATATGAACAGCAGAAATTTAACAACAATTTACTTCTGTCCAGGAAAGAAGTTTGTGATACTTCCCTCATGGCTAGGGAACTGAAAGTTCCACCTTGGCGGTTGACATATGATACTGCTGAAACATAGTCAATCAGAAATAAGACTCCTTTTCCAACAGAGGCCAACTCTGAAGGATAGTGATGTCGCGAATTGTTCGCCGGCGAATAGTTTCGGGCGAACATAGCTTGTTCGCGTTCGCAGCGGCGGGCGAACATATGCGATGATCGATCCGCGCCCTATTCGTCATCATTGAGTAAACTTTGACCCTGTATCTCACAGTCTGCAGACACATAACAGCCAATCAGCAGCAGACACTCCCTCCCAGACCCTCCCAGCTCCTGGGCAGCAGCCATTTTAGATTCATTCTGATTCTCCATTGTTAGTGAGAGGAGGAACAGTGTAGCTGCTGCTGATTTTTTAGGGAAATTGATAGCTAGGCTAGTGTATTCAGTGTCCACTACAGTTCTGAAGGACTCATCTGATCTCTGCTGTAAGCACAGCACCCCAAAAAGCCCTTTTTAGGGCAAGAACATTTTTTTTTTTGCCTGGGTAATTTTGATTGTGAAACATCAGTCTGCTAGTGTAATCTAATTGCAGTTGCCTGCCTACCAGCGTGTGTGCCAGGCCCACTTGCCAACTAGTGCCACCACTCATATCTGTTGTAACAGTAGTGTAAATATTTTTTAAAAAAACTTTTTTGACTGTGAAACATCAGTCTGCTAGTGTAATCTAATTGCAGTTGCCTGCCTGCCAGCGTGTGTGCCAGGCCCACTGGCCAACTAGTGCCACCACTCATATTTGTTGTAACAGTAGTGTATATATTTTTTAAAAAAACTTTTTGACTGTGGAACATCAGTCTGCTAGTGTAATCTAATAGCAGTTGCCTGCATGCCAGCGTGTGTGCCAGGCCCATTTGCCAACTAGTGCCACCACTCATATTTGTTGTAACAGTAGTGTAAATATTTTAAAAAAAACTTTTTGGACTGTGAAACATCAGTCTGCTAGTGTAATCTAATTGCAGTTGCCTGCTTGCCAGCGTGTGTGCCAGGCCCACTTGCCAACTAGTGCCACCACTCATATTTGTTGTAACAGTAGTGTAAATATTTAAAAAAAAAACTTTTTTTACTGTGAAACATCAGTCTGCTAGTGTAATCCAATAGCAGTTGCCTGCCTGCCAGCGTGTGTGCCAGGTCCACTTGCCAACTAGTGCCACCACTCATATTTGTTGTAACAGTAGTGTAAATATTTAAAAAAAAAACTTTTTTGACTGTGAAACATCAGTCTGCTAGTGTAATCTAATTGCAGTTGCCTGCCTGCCAGCGTGTGTGCCAGGCCCACTTGCCAACTAGTGCCACCACTCATATTTGTTGTAACAGTAGTGTAAATATTTTTTAAAAAAACTTTTTTGAATGTGAAACATCAGTCTGCTAGTGTAATCTAATAGCAGTTGCATGCCTGCCAGCGTGTGTGCCAGGTCCACTTGCCAACTAGTGCCACCACTCATATTTGTTGTAACAGTAGTGTAAATATTTAAAAAAAAACTTTTTTGACTGTGCAACATCAGTCTGCTAGTGTAATCTAATTGCAGTTGCCTGCCTGCCAGCGTGTGTGCCAGGCCCACTTGCCAACTAGTGCCACCACTCATATTTGTTGTAACAGTAGTGTAAATATTTTTTAAAAAAACTTTTTTGACTGTGAAACATCAGTCTGCTAGTGTAATCTAATTGGAGTTGCCTGCCTGCCAGAGTGTGTGCCAGGCACACTTGCCAACTAGTGCCACCACTCATATTTGTTGTAACAGTAGTGTAAATATTTAAAAAAAAACTTTTTTGACTGTGAAACATCAGTCTGCTAGTGTAATCTAATTGCAGTTGCCTGCCTGCCAGCTTGTGTGCCAGGCCCATTTGCCAACTAGTGCCACCACTCATATTTGTTGTAACAGTAGTGTAACTATTTAAAAATAAACTTTTTTGACTGTGAAACATCAGTCTGCTAGTGTAATCTCATTGCAGTTGCCTGCCTGCCAGCGTGTGTGCCAGGCCCACTTGCCAACTAGTGCCACCACTCATATTTGTTGTAACAGTAGTGTAAATATTTTAAAAAAAACTTTTTTGACTGTGAAACATCAGTCTGCTAGTGTAATCTAATAGCAGTTGCCTGCCTGCCAGCGTGTGTGCCAGGCCCATTTGCCAACTAGTGCCACCACTCATATTTGTTGTAATAGTAGTGTAAATATTTTTTAAAAAAACTTTTTTGACTGTGAAACATCAGTCTGCTAGTTTAATCTAATTGGAGTTGCCTGCCTACCAGCGTGTGTGCAGGCAGACTTGCCAACTAGTGCCACCACTCATATTTGTTGTAACAGTAGTGTAAATATTTAAAAAAAAACTTTTTTGACTGTGAAACATCAGTCTGCTAGTATAATCTAATTGCAGTTGCCTGCCTGCCAGCTTGTGTGCCAGGCCCATTTGCCAACTAGTGCCACCACTCATATTTGTTGTAACAGTAGTGTAAATATTTAAAAAAAAAACTTTTTTGACTGTGAAACTTCAGTCTGCTAGTGTAATCTAATTGCAGTTGCCTGCCTGCCAGCGTGTGTGCCAGGCCCACTTGCCAACTAGTGCCACCACTCATATTTGTTGTAACAGTAGTGTAAATATTTAAAAAAAAACTTTTTTGACTGTGAAACATCAGTCTGCTAGTGTAATCTCATTGCAGTTGCCTGCCTGCCAGCGTGTGTGCCAGGCCCACTTGCCAACTAGTGCCACCACTCATATTTGTTGTAACAGTAGTGTAAATATTTTTTAAAAAAACTTTTTTGAATGTGAAACATCAGTCTGCTAGTGTAATCTAATAGCAGTTGCATGCCTGCCAGCGTGTGTGCCAGGTCCACTTGCCAACTAGTGCCACCACTCATATTTGTTGTAACAGTAGTGTAAATATTTTAAAAAAAACTTTTTTGACTGTGCAACATCAGTCTGCTAGTGTAATCTAATTGCAGTTGCCTGCCTGCCAGCGTGTGTGCCAGGCCCACTTGCCAACTAGTGCCACCACTCATATTTGTTGTAACAGTAGTGTAAATATTTTTTAAAAAAACTTTTTTGACTGTGAAACATCAGTCTGCTAGTGTAATCTAATTGGAGTTGCCTGCCTGCCAGAGTGTGTGCCAGGCACACTTGCCAACTAGTGCCACCACTCATATTTGTTGTAACAGTAGTGTAAATATTTAAAAAAAAACTTTTTTGACTGTGAAACATCAGTCTGCTAGTGTAATCTAATTGCAGTTGCCTGCCTGCCAGCTTGTGTGCCAGGCCCATTTGCCAACTAGTGCCACCACTCATATTTGTTGTAACAGTAGTGTAACTATTTAAAAATAAACTTTTTTGACTGTGAAACATCAGTCTGCTAGTGTAATCTCATTGCAGTTGCCTGCCTGCCAGCGTGTGTGCCAGGCCCACTTGCCAACTAGTGCCACCACTCATATTTGTTGTAACAGTAGTGTAAATATTTTAAAAAAAACTTTTTTGACTGTGAAACATCAGTCTGCTAGTGTAATCTAATAGCAGTTGCCTGCCTGCCAGCGTGTGTGCCAGGCCCATTTGCCAACTAGTGCCACCACTCATATTTGTTGTAATAGTAGTGTAAATATTTTTTAAAAAAACTTTTTTGACTGTGAAACATCAGTCTGCTAGTTTAATCTAATTGGAGTTGCCTGCCTACCAGCGTGTGTGCAGGCAGACTTGCCAACTAGTGCCACCACTCATATTTGTTGTAACAGTAGTGTAAATATTTAAAAAAAAACTTTTTTGACTGTGAAACATCAGTCTGCTAGTATAATCTAATTGCAGTTGCCTGCCTGCCAGCTTGTGTGCCAGGCCCATTTGCCAACTAGTGCCACCACTCATATTTGTTGTAACAGTAGTGTAAATATTTAAAAAAAAAACTTTTTTGACTGTGAAACTTCAGTCTGCTAGTGTAATCTAATTGCAGTTGCCTGCCTGCCAGCGTGTGTGCCAGGCCCACTTGCCAACTAGTGCCACCACTCATATTTGTTGTAACAGTAGTGTAAATATTTAAAAAAAAACTTTTTTGACTGTGAAACATCAGTCTGCTAGTGTAATCTCATTGCAGTTGCCTGCCTGCCAGCGTGTGTGCCAGGCCCACTTGCCAACTAGTGCCACCACTCATATTTGTTGTAACAGTAGTGTAAATATTTAAAAAAAAACTTTTTTGACTGTGAAACATCAGTCTGCTAGTGTAATCTAATAGCAGTTGCCTGCCTGCCTGCCTGCCAGTGTGTGTGCCAGGCCCATTTGCCAACTAGTGCCACCACTCATATTTGTTGTAATAGTAGTGTAAATATTTAAAAAAAAAACTTTTTTGACTGTGAAACATCAGTCTGCTAGTGTAATCTAATTGGAGTTGCCTGCCTACCAGCGTGTGTGAAGGCAGACTTGCCAACTAGTGCCACCACTCATATTTGTTGTAACAGTAGTGTAAATATTAAAACAATCTTTTTTGACTGTGAAACATCAGTCTGCTAGTGTAATCTAATTGCAGTTGCCTGCCTGCCAGCTTGTGTGCCAGGCCCATTTGCCAACTAGTGCCACCACTCATATTTGTTGTAACAGTAGTGTAAATATTTTAAAAAAAAACTTTTTTGACTGAAATATCAGTCTGCTAGTGTAATCTAATTGCAGTTGCCTGCCTGCCAGCGGGTGTGCCAGGCACACTTGCCAACTAGTGCCACCACTCATATTTGTTGTAACAGTAGTGTAAATATTTAAAAAAAAAAACTTTTTTGACTGTGAAAAATCAGTCTGCTAGTGTAATCTAATAGCAGTTGCCTACCTGTCAGCGTGTGTGCCAGGCCCATTTGCCAACTAGTGCCACCACTCATATTTGTTGTAACAGTAGTGTAAATATTTAAAAAAAAACTTTTTTGACTGTGAAACATCCGTCTGCTAGTGTAATCTAATAGCAGTTGCCTGCCTGCCAGCGTGTGTGCCAGACCCATTTGCCAACTAGTGCCACCACTCATATTTGTTGTAATAGTAGTGTAAATATTTTTTAAAAAAACTTTTTTGACTGTGAAACATCAGTCTGCTAGTGTAATCTAATTGGAGTTGCCTGCCTACCAGCGTGTGTGCAGGCAGACTTGCCAACTAGTGCCACCACTCATATTTGTTGTAACAGTAGTGTAAATATTTAAAAAAAAACTTTTTTGACTGTGAAACATCAGTCTGCTAGTGTAATCTAATTGCAGTTGCCTGCCTGCCAGCTTGTGTGCCAGGCCCATTTGCCAACTAGTGCCACCACTCATATTTGTTGTAACAGTAGTGTAAATATTTAAAAAAAAAACTTTTTTGACTGTGAAACTTCAGTCTGCTAGTGTAATCTAATTGCAGTTGCCTGCCTGCCAGCGTGTGTGCCAGGCCCACTTGCCAACTAGTGCCACCACTCATATTTGTTGTAACAGTAGTGTAAATATTTAAAAAAAAACTTTTTTGACTGTGAAACATCAGTCTGCTAGTGTAATCTCATTGCAGTTGCCTGCCTGCCAGCGTGTGTGCCAGGCCCACTTGCCAACTAGTGCCACCACTCATATTTGTTGTAACAGTAGTGTAAATATTTTAAAAAAAACTTTTTTGACTGTGAAACATCAGTCTGCTAGTGTAATCTAATAGCAGTTGCCTGCCTGCCAGCGTGTGTGCCAGGCCCATTTGCCAACTAGTGCCACCACTCATATTTGTTGTAACAGTAGTGTAAATATTTTAAAAAAAACTTTTTTGACTGTGAAACATCAGTCTGCTAGTGTAATCTAATAGCAGTTGCCTGCCTGCCAGCGTGTGTGCAGGCAGACTTACCAACTAGTGCCACCACTCATATTTGTTGTAACAGTAGTGTAAATATTTAAAAAAAAACTTTTTTGACTGTGAAACATCAGTCTGCTAGTGTAATCTAATTGCAGTTGCCTGCCTGCCAGCTTGTGTGCCAGGCCCATTTGCCAACTAGTGCCACCACTCATATTTGTTGTAACAGTAGTGTAAATATTTAAAAAAAAAACTTTTTTGACTGTGAAACTTCAGTCTGCTAGTGTAATCTAATTGCAGTTGCCTGCCTGCCAGCGTGTGTGCCAGGCCCACTTGCCAACTAGTGCCACCACTCATATTTGTTGTAACAGTAGTGTAAATATTTAAAAAAAAACTTTTTTGACTGTGAAACATCAGTCTGCTAGTGTAATCTCATTGCAGTTGCCTGCCTGCCAGCGTGTGTGCCAGGCCCACTTGCCAACTAGTGCCACCACTCATATTTGTTGTAACAGTAGTGTAAATATTTTAAAAAAAACTTTTTTGACTGTGAAACATCAGTCTGCTAGTGTAATCTAATAGCAGTTGCCTGCCTGCCAGTGTGTGTGCCAGGCCCATTTGCCAACTAGTGCCACCACTCATATTTGTTGTAATAGTAGTGTAAATATTTAAAAAAAAAACTTTTTTGACTGTGAAACATCAGTCTGCTAGTGTAATCTAATTGGAGTTGCCTGCCTACCAGCGTGTGTGCAGGCAGACTTGCCAACTAGTGCCACCACTCATATTTGTTGTAATAGTAGTGTAAATATTAAAACAATCTTTTTTGACTGTGAAACATCAGTCTGCTAGTGTAATCTAATTGCAGTTGCCTGCCTGCCAGCTTGTGTGCCAGGCCCATTTGCCAACTAGTGCCACCACTCATATTTGTTGTAACAGTAGTGTAAATATTTTAAAAAAAAACTTTTTTGACTGTGAAATATCAGTCTGCTAGTGTAATCTAATTGCAGTTGCCTGCCTGCCAGCGGGTGTGCCAGGCACACTTGCCAACTAGTGCCACCACTCATATTTGTTGTAACAGTAGTGTAAATATTTAAAAAAAAAAACTTTTTTGACTGTGAAAAATCAGTCTGCTAGTGTAATCTAATAGCAGTTGCCTACCTGTCAGCGTGTGTGCCAGGCCCATTTGCCAACTAGTGCCACCACTCATATTTGTTGTAACAGTAGTGTAAATATTTTAAAAAAATCTTTTTTGACTGTGAAACATCAGTCTGCTAGTGTAATCTAATTGCAGTTGCCTGCCTGCCAGCGTGTGTGCCAGACCCACTTGCCAACTAGTGCCAACACTCATATTTGTTGTAACAGTAGTGTAAATAATTAAAAAAAAACTTTTTTGACTGTGAAACATCAGTCTGCTTGTGTAATCTAATAGCAGTTGCCTGCCTGCCAGCGTGTGTGCCAGGCCCACTTGCCAACTAGTGCCACCACTCATATTTGTTGTAACAGTAGTGTAAATATTTTTTTAAAAAAACTTTTTTGACTGTGAAACATCAGTCTGCTAGTGTAATCTAATTGCATTTGCCTGCCTGCCAGCATGTGTGTCAGGCCCATTTGCCAACTAGTGCCACCACTCATATTTGTTGTAACAGTAGTGTAAATATTTTTTTTAAAAAACTTTTTTGACTGTGAAACATCAGTCTGCTAGTGTAATCTAATAGCAGTTGCCTGCCTGCCAGCGTGTGTGCCAGGTCCACTTGCCAACTAGTGCCACCACTCATATTTGTTGTAACAGTAGTGTAAACATTTAAAAAAAAACTTTTTTGACTGTGAAACATCAGTCTGCTAGTGTAATCTCATTGCAGTTGCCTGCCTGCCAGCGTGTGTGCCAGGCCCACTTGCCAACTAGTGCCACCACTCATATTTGTTGTAACAGTAGTGTAAATATTTAAAAAAAAAACTTTTTTGACTGTGAAACATCAGTCTGCTAGTGTAATCTAATAGCAGTTGCCTGCCTGCCAGCGTGTGTGCCAGGCCCATTTGCCAACTAGTGCCACCACTCATATTTGTTGTAACAGTAGTGTAAATATATTTTAAAAAAACTTTTTTGACTGTGAAACATCAGTCTGCTAGTGTAATCTAATTGGAGTTGCCTGCCTACCAGCGTGTGTGCAGGCAGACTTGCCAACTAGTGCCACCACTCATATTTGTTGTAACAGTAGTGTAAATATTTAAAAAAAACTTTTTTGACTGTGAAACATCAGTCTGCTAGTGTAATCTAATTGCAGTTGCCTGCCTGCCAGCTTGTGTGCCAGGCCCATTTGCCAACTAGTGCCACCACTCATATTTGTTGTAACAGTAGTGTAAATATTTAAAAAAAAACTTTTTTGACTGTGAAACATCAGTCTGCTAGTGTAATCTAATGGCAGTTGCCTGCCTGCCAGCGTGTGTGCCAGGCAAACTTGCCAACTAGTGCCACCACTCATATTTGTTGTAACAGTAGTGTAAATATTTAAAAAAAAAACTTTTTTGACTGTGAAACATCAGTCTGCTTGTGTAATCTAATTGCAGTTGCCTGCCTGCCAGCGTGTGTGCCAGGCCCACTTGCCAACTAGTGCCACCACTCATATTTGTTGTAACAGTAGTGTAAATATTTAAAAAAAACTTTTTTGACTGTGAAAAATCAGTCTGCTAGTGTAATCTAATAGCAGTTGCCTGCCTGCCAGCGTGTGTGCCAGGCCCATTTGCCAACTAGTGCCACCACTCATATTTGTTGTAACAGTAGTGTAAATATTTTAAAAAAACTTTTTTTGAATGTGAAACATCAGTCTGCTAGTGTAATATAATTGCAGTTGCCTGCCTGCCAGCGTGTGTGCCAGGCCCACTTGCCAACTAGTGCCACCACTCATATTTGTTGTAACAGTAGTGTAAATATTAAAAAAAAAAACCTTTTTTGACTGTGAAACATCAGTCTGCTTGTATAATCTAATAGCAGTTGCCTGCCTGCCAGCGTGTGTGCCAGGCCCACTTGATAACTAGTGCCACCACTCATATTTGTTGTAACAGTAGTGTAAATATTTTTTTAAAAAAACTTTTTTGACTGTGAAACATCAGTCTGCTAGTGTAATCTAATTGCAGTTGCCTGCCTGCCAGCGTGTGTGCCAGGCACACTTGCCAACTAGTGCCACCACTCATATTTGTTGTAACAGTAGTGTAAATATTTTTTAAAAAAACTTTTTTGACTGTGAAACATCAGTCTGCTAGTGTAATCTAATTGGAGTTGCCTGCCTACCAGCGTGTGTGCAGGCAGACTTGCCAACTAGTGCCACTACTCATATTTGTTGTAACAGTAGTGTAAATATTTTTTTTAAAAAAACTTTTTTGACTGTGAAAAATCAGTGTGCTAGTGTAATCTAATAGCAGTTGCCTGCCTGCCAGCGTCTGTGCCAGGCCCATTTGCCAACTAGTGCCACCACTCATATTTGTTGTAGCAGTAGTGTAAATATTTTAAAAAAATATTTTTTGACTGTGAAACATCAGTCTGCTAGTGTAATCTAATTGCAGTTGCCTGCCTGCCAGCGTGTGTGCCAGGCCAACTTGCCAACTAGTGCCACCACTCATATTTGTTGTAACAGTAGTGTAAATATTAAAAAAAAAAAAAAACTTTTTTGACTGTGAAACATCAGTCTGCTAGTGTAATCTAATTGCAGTTGCCTGCCTGCCAGCGTGTGTGCCAGGCACACTTGCCAACTAGTGCCACCACTCATATTTGTTGTAACAGTAGTGTAAATATTTTTTAAAAAAACTTTTTTGACTGTGAAACATCAGTCTGCTAGTGTAATCTAATTGGAGTTGCCTGCCTACCAGCGTGTGTGCAGGCAGACTTGCCAACTAGTGCCACCACTCATATTTGTTGTAACAGTAGTGTAAATATTTAAAAAAAAACTTTTTTGACTGTGAAACATCAGTCTGCTAGTGTAATCTAATTGCAGTTGCCTGCCTGCCAGCTTGTGTGCCAGGCCCATTTGCCAACTAGTGCCACCACTCATATTTGTTGTAACAGTAGTGTAAATATTTTTAAAAAAAACCTTTTTTGACTGTGAAAAATCAGTCTGCTAGTGTAATCTAATAGCAGTTGCCTGCCTGCCAGCGTGTGTGCCAGGCCCATTTGCCTACTAGTGCCACCACTCATATTTGTTGTAACAGTAGTGTAAATATTTTAAAAAAATCTTTTTTGACTGTGAAACATCAGTCTGCTTGTGTAATCTAATAGCAGTTGCCTGCCTGCCAGCGTGTGTGCCAGGCCCACTTGCCAACTAGTGTCACCACTCATATTTGTTGTAACAGTAGTGTAAATATTTGTAAAAAAAATTTTTTGACTGTAAAACATCAGTCTGCTAGTGTAATCTAATAGCAGTTGCCTACCTGCCAGCGTGTGTGCCAGGCCCACTTGCCAACTAGTGTCACCACTCATATTTGTTGTAACAGTAGTGTAAATATTTAAAAAAAATCTTTTTTGACTGTGAAACATCAGTCTGCTTGTGTAATCTAATAGCAGTTGCCTGCCTGCCAGCGTGTGTGCCAGGCCCACTTGCCAACTAGTGTCACCACTCATATTTGTTGTAACAGTAGTGTAAATATTTGTAAAAAAAATTTTTTGACTGTAAAACATCAGTCTGCTAGTGTAATCTAATAGCAGTTGCCTGCCTGCCAGCGTGTGTGCCAGGCCCACTTGCCAACTAGTGCCACCACTCATATTTGTTGTAACAGTAGTGTAAATATTTAAAAAAAATCTTTTTTGACTGTGAAACATCAGTCTGCTAGTGTAATCTAATTGCAGTTGCCTGCCTGCCAGCGTGTGTGCCAGGCCCACTTGCCAACTAGTGCCACCACTCATATTTGTTGTAACAGTAGTGTAAATATTTAAAAAAAAACTTTTTTGACTGTGAAACATCAGTCTGCTTGTGTAATCTAATAGCAGTTGCCTGCCTGCCAGCGTGTGTGCCAGGCCCATTTGCCAACTAGTGCCACCACTCATATTTGTTGTAACAGTAGTGTAAATATATTTTAAAAAAACTTTTTTGACTGTGAAACATCAGTCTGCTAGTGTAATCTAATTGGAGTTGCCTGCCTACCAGCGTGTGTGCAGGCAGACTTGCCAACTAGTGCCACCACTCATATTTGTTGTAACAGTAGTGTAAATATTTAAAAAAAACTTTTTTGACTGTGAAACATCAGTCTGCTAGTGTAATCTAATTGCAGTTGCCTGCCTGCCAGCTTGTGTGCCAGGCCCATTTGCCAACTAGTGCCACCACTCATATTTGTTGTAACAGTAGTGTAAATATTTAAAAAAAAACTTTTTTGACTGTGAAACATCAGTCTGCTAGTGTAATCTAATGGCAGTTGCCTGCCTGCCAGCGTGTGTGCCAGGCAAACTTGCCAACTAGTGCCACCACTCATATTTGTTGTAACAGTAGTGTAAATATTTAAAAAAAAAACTTTTTTGACTGTGAAACATCAGTCTGCTTGTGTAATCTAATTGCAGTTGCCTGCCTGCCAGCGTGTGTGCCAGGCCCACTTGCCAACTAGTGCCACCACTCATATTTGTTGTAACAGTAGTGTAAATATTTAAAAAAAACTTTTTTGACTGTGAAAAATCAGTCTGCTAGTGTAATCTAATAGCAGTTGCCTGCCTGCCAGCGTGTGTGCCAGGCCCATTTGCCAACTAGTGCCACCACTCATATTTGTTGTAACAGTAGTGTAAATATTTTAAAAAAACTTTTTTTGAATGTGAAACATCAGTCTGCTAGTGTAATATAATTGCAGTTGCCTGCCTGCCAGCGTGTGTGCCAGGCCCACTTGCCAACTAGTGCCACCACTCATATTTGTTGTAACAGTAGTGTAAATATTAAAAAAAAAAACCTTTTTTGACTGTGAAACATCAGTCTGCTTGTATAATCTAATAGCAGTTGCCTGCCTGCCAGCGTGTGTGCCAGGCCCACTTGATAACTAGTGCCACCACTCATATTTGTTGTAACAGTAGTGTAAATATTTTTTTAAAAAAACTTTTTTGACTGTGAAACATCAGTCTGCTAGTGTAATCTAATTGCAGTTGCCTGCCTGCCAGCGTGTGTGCCAGGCACACTTGCCAACTAGTGCCACCACTCATATTTGTTGTAACAGTAGTGTAAATATTTTTTAAAAAAACTTTTTTGACTGTGAAACATCAGTCTGCTAGTGTAATCTAATTGGAGTTGCCTGCCTACCAGCGTGTGTGCAGGCAGACTTGCCAACTAGTGCCACCACTCATATTTGTTGTAACAGTAGTGTAAATATTTTTTTTAAAAAAACTTTTTTGACTGTGAAAAATCAGTGTGCTAGTGTAATCTAATAGCAGTTGCCTGCCTGCCAGCGTCTGTGCCAGGCCCATTTGCCAACTAGTGCCACCACTCATATTTGTTGTAGCAGTAGTGTAAATATTTTAAAAAAATATTTTTTGACTGTGAAACATCAGTCTGCTAGTGTAATCTAATTGCAGTTGCCTGCCTGCCAGCGTGTGTGCCAGGCCAACTTGCCAACTAGTGCCACCACTCATATTTGTTGTAACAGTAGTGTAAATATTAAAAAAAAAAAAAACTTTTTTGACTGTGAAACATCAGTCTGCTAGTGTAATCTAATTGCAGTTGCCTGCCTGCCAGCGTGTGTGCCAGGCACACTTGCCAACTAGTGCCACCACTCATATTTGTTGTAACAGTAGTGTAAATATTTTTTAAAAAAACTTTTTTGACTGTGAAACATCAGTCTGCTAGTGTAATCTAATTGGAGTTGCCTGCCTACCAGCGTGTGTGCAGGCAGACTTGCCAACTAGTGCCACCACTCATATTTGTTGTAACAGTAGTGTAAATATTTAAAAAAAAACTTTTTTGACTGTGAAACATCAGTCTGCTAGTGTAATCTAATTGCAGTTGCCTGCCTGCCAGCTTGTGTGCCAGGCCCATTTGCCAACTAGTGCCACCACTCATATTTGTTGTAACAGTAGTGTAAATATTTTAAAAAAAAAACCTTTTTTGACTGTGAAAAATCAGTCTGCTAGTGTAATCTAATAGCAGTTGCCTGCCTGCCAGCGTGTGTGCCAGGCCCATTTGCCTACTAGTGCCACCACTCATATTTGTTGTAACAGTAGTGTAAATATTTTAAAAAAATCTTTTTTGACTGTGAAACATCAGTCTGCTAGTGTAATCTAATTGCAGTTGCCTGCCTGCCAGCGTGTGTGCCAGGCCCACTTGCCAACTAGTGTCACCACTCATATTTGTTGTAACAGTAGTGTAAATATTTAAAAAAAATCTTTTTTGACTGTGAAACATCAGTCTGCTTGTGTAATCTAATAGCAGTTGCCTGCCTGCCAGCGTGTGTGCCAGGCCCACTTGCCAACTAGTGTCACCACTCATATTTGTTGTAACAGTAGTGTAAATATTTGTAAAAAAAATTTTTTGACTGTAAAACATCAGTCTGCTAGTGTAATCTAATAGCAGTTGCCTACCTGCCAGCGTGTGTGCCAGGCCCACTTGCCAACTAGTGCCACCACTCATATTTGTTGTAACAGTAGTGTAAATATTTAAAAAAAATCTTTTTTGACTGTGAAACATCAGTCTGCTAGTGTAATCTAATTGCAGTTGCCTGCCTGCCAGCGTGTGTGCCAGGCCCACTTGCCAACTAGTGCCACCACTCATATTTGTTGTAACAGTAGTGTAAATATTTAAAAAAAAACTTTTTTGACTGTGAAACATCAGTCTGCTTGTGTAATCTAATAGCAGTTGCCTGCCTGCCAGCGTGTGTGCCAGGCCCTTTTGCCAACTAGTGCCACCACTCATATTTGTTGTAACAGTAGTGTAAATATTTTTTTTAAAAAAATTTTTTGACTGTGAAACATCAGTCTGCTATTGTAATCTAATTGCATTTGCCTGCCTGCCAGCATGTGTGCCAGGCACACTTGCCAACTAGTGCCACCACTCATATTTGTTTTAACGGTAGTGTAAATATTTTTTTTAAAAAACTTTTTTGACTGTGAAACATCAGTCTGCTAGTGTAATCTAATAGCAGTTGCCTGCCTGACAGCGTGTGTGCCAGGTCCACTTGCCAACTAGTGCCACCACTCATATTTGTTGTAACAGTAGTGTAAATATTTAAAAAAAAACTTTTTTGACTGTAAAACATCAGTCTGCTAGTGTAATCTCATTGCAGTTGCCTGCCTGCCAGCGTGTGTGCCAGGCCCACTTGCCAACTAGTGCCACCACTCATATTTGTTGTAACAGTAGTGTAAATATTTTAAAAAAAAACTTTTTTGACTGTGAAACATCAGTCTGCTAGTATAATCTAATAGCAGTTGCCTGCCTGCCTGCCAGCGTGTGTGCCAGGCCCATTTGCCAACTAGTGCCAACACTCATATTTGTTGTAACAATAGTGTAAATATTTTTTAAAAAAACTTTTTTGACTGTGAAACATCATTCTGCTAGTGTAATCTAACTGGAGTTGCCTGCCTACCAGCGTGTGTGCAGGCAGACTTGCCAACTAGTGCCACCACTCATATTTGTTGTAACAGTAGTGTAAATATTTTAAAAAAAACTTTTTTGACTGTGAAACATCAGTCTGCTAGTGTAATCTAATTGCAGTTGCCTGCCTGCCAACTTGTGTGCCAGGCCCATTTGCCAACTAGTGCCACCACTCATATTTGTTGTAACAGTAGTGTAAATATTTTAAAAAAAAAAATTTTGACTGTGAAACATCAGTCTGCTAGAGTAATCTAATTGCAGTTGCATGCCTGCCAGCGTGTGTGCCAGGCCCACTTGCCAACTAGTGCCACCACTCATATTTGTTGTAACAGTAGTGTAAATATTTAAAAAAAAACTTTTTTGACTGTGAAACATCAGTCTGCTAGTGTAATCTAATTGCAGTTGCCTGCCTGCCAGCGTGTGTGCCAGGCCCATTTGCCAACTAGTGCCACCACTCATATTTGTTGTAACAGTAGTGTAAATATTTAAAAAAAAAAACTTTTTTGACTGTGAAAAATCAGTCTGCTAGTGTAATCTAATAGCAGTTGCCTACCTGCCAGCGTGTGTGCCAGGCCCATTTGCCAACTAGTGCCACCACTCATATTTGTTGTAACAGTAGTGTAAATATTTAAAAAAAATCTTTTTTGACTGTGAAACATCAGTCTGCTAGTGTAATCTAATTGCAGTTGCCTGCCTGCCAGCGTGTGTGCCAGGCCCACTTGCCAACTAGTGCCACCACTCATATTTGTTGTAACAGTAGTGTAAATATTTAAAAAAAAACCTTTTTGACTGTGAAACATCAGTCTGCTTGTGTAATCTAATAGCAGTTGCCTGCCTGCCAGCGTGTGTGCCAGGCCCACTTGCCAACTAGTGCCACCACTCATATTTGTTGTAACAGTAGTGTAAATATTTTAAAAAAAACTTTTTTGACTGTGAAACATCAGTCTGCTAGTGTAATCTCATTGCAGTTGCCTGCCTGCCAGCGTGTATGCCAGGCCCACTTGCCAACTAGTGCCACCACTCATATTTGTTGTAACAGTAGTGTAAATATTTAAAAAAAAAACTTTTTTGACTGTGAAACATCAGTCTGCTAGTGTAATCTAATAGCAGTTGCCTGCCTGCCTGCCAGCGTGTGTGCCAGGCCCATTTGCCAACTAGTGCCAACACTCATATTTGTTGTAACAATAGTGTAAATATTTTTTAAAAAAACTTTTTTGACTGTGAAACATCATTCTGCTAGTGTAATCTAACTGGAGTTGCCTGCCTACCAGCGTGTGTGCAGGCAGACTTACCAACTAGTGCCACCACTCATATTTGTTGTAACAGTAGTGTAAATATTTAAAAAAAAACTTTTTTGACTGTGAAACATCAGTCTGCTAGTGTAATCTAATTGCAGTTGCCTGCCTGCCAGCTTGTGTGCCAGGCCCATTTGCCAACTAGTGCCACCACTCATATTTGTTGTAACAGTAGTGTAAATATTTAAAAAAAAACTTTTTTGACTGTGAAACATCAGTCTGCTAGTGTAATCTAATTGCAGTTGCCTGCCTGCCAGCGTGTGTGCCAGGCACACTTGCCAACTAGTGCCACCACTCATATTTGTTGTAACAGTAGTGTAAATATTTTAAAAAAAACTTTTTTGACTGTGAAACATCAGTCTGCTTGTGTAATCTAATTGCAGTTGCCTGCCTGCCAGCGTGTGTGCCAGGCCCACTTGCCAACTAGTGCCACCACTCATATTTGTTGTAACAGTAGTGTAAATATTTTAAAAAAATCTTTTTTGACTGTGAAACATCAGTCTGCTAGTGTAATCTAATTGCAGTTGCCTGCCTGCCAGCGTGTGTGCCAGGCCCACTTGCCAACTAGTGCCACCACTCATATTTGTTGTAACAGTAGTGTAAATATTAAAAAAAAAACTTTTTTGACTGTGAAACATCAGTCTGCTAGTGTAATCTAATTGCAGTTGCCTGCCTGCCAGCGTGTGTGCCAGGCCCACTTGCCAACTAGTGCCACCACTCATATTTGTTGTAACAGTAGTGTAAATATTAAAAAAAAAAAAAACTTTTTTGACTGTGAAACATCAGTCTGCTAGTGTAATCTAATTGCAGTTGCCTGCCTGCCAGCGTGTGTGCCAGGCACACTTGCCAACTAGTGCTACCACTCATATTTGTTGTAACAGTAGTGTAAATATTTAAAAAAAAAACTTTTTTGACTGTGAAACATCAGTCTGCTAGTGTAATCTAATTGGAGTTGCCTGCCTACCAGCGTGTGTGCAGGCAGACTTGCCAACTAGTGCCACCACTCATATTTGTTGTAACAGTAGTGTAAATATTTTTTAAAAAAAACTTTTTTGACTGTGAAACATCAGTCTGCTTGTGTAATCTAATAGCAGTTGCCTGCCTGCCAGCGTGTGTGCCAGGCCCACTTGCCAACTAGTGCCACCACTCATATTTATTGTAACAGTAGTGTAAATATTTAAAAAAAAAACTTTTTTGACTGTGAAACATCAGTCTGCTTGTGTAATCTAATAGCAGTTGCCTGCCTGCCAGCGTGTGTGCCAGGCCCACTTGCCAACTAGTGCCACCACTCATATTTATTGTAACAGTAGTGTAAATATTTTTTTAAAAAAAATTTTTTGACTGTGAAACATCAGTCTGCTAGTGTAATCTAATTGCAGTTGCCTGCCTGCCAGCGTTTGTGCCAGGCACACTTGCCAACTAGTGCCACCACTCATATTTGTTGTAACAGTAGTGTAAATATTTTTTAAAAAAACTTTTTTGACTGTGAAACATCAGTCTGCTAGTGTAATCTAATTGGAGTTGCCTGCCTACCAGCATGTGTGCAGGCAGACTTGCCAACTAGTGCCACCACTCATATTTGTTGTAATAGTAGTGTAAATATTTAAAAAAAATATGTTTTGACTGTGAAACATCAGTCTGCTAGTGTAATCTAATTGCAGTTGCCTGCCTGCCAGTGTGTGTGCCAGGCCCACTTGCCAACTAGTGCCACCACTCATATTTGTTGTAACAGTAGTGTAAATATTAAAAAAAAAAAAAAAACATTTTTGACTGTGAAACATCAGTCTGCTAGTGTAATCTAATTGGAGTTGCCTGCCTACCAGCATGTGTGCAGGCAGACTTGCCAACTAGTGCCACCACTCATATTTGTTGTAATAGTAGTGTAAATATTTAAAAAAAATATGTTTTGACTGTGAAACATCAGTCTGCTAGTGTAATCTAATTGCAGTTGCCTGCCTGCCAGCGTGTGTGCCAGGCACACTTGCCAACTAGTGCCACCACTCATATTTGTTGTAACAGTAGTGTAATTATTTTTTAAAAAAACTTTTTTGACTGTGAAACATCAGTCTGCTAGTGTAATCTAATTGGAGTTGCCTGCCTACCAGCGTGTGTGCAGGCAGACTTGCCAACTAGTGCCACCACTCATATTTGTTGTAACAGTAGTGTAAATATTTTAAAAAAAACTTTTTTGACTGTGAAACATCAGTCTGCTAGTGTAATCTAATTGCAGTTGCCTGCCTGCCAGCTTGTGTGCCAGGCCCATTTGCCAACTAGTGCCACCACTCATATTTGTTGTAACAGTAGTGTAAATATTTTAAAAAAAAACTTTTTTGACTGTGAAACATCAGTCTGCTTGTGTAATCTAATTGCAGTTGCCTGCCTGCCAGCGTGTGTGCCAGGCACACTTGCCAACTAGTGCCACCACTCATATTTGTTGTAACAGTAGTGTAAATATTTAAAAAAAAAACTTTTTTAACTGTGAAACATCAGTCTGCTTGTGTAATCTAATTGCAGTTGCCTGCCTGCCAGCGTGTGTGCCAGGCCCACTTGCCAACTAGTGCCACCACTCATATTTGTTGTAACAGTAGTGTAAATATTTAAAAAAAATCTTTTTTGACTGTGAAACATCAGTCTGCTAGTGTAATCTAATTGCAGTTGCCTGCCTGCCAGCGTGTGTGCCAGGCCCACTTGCCAACTAGTACCACCACTCATATTTGTTGTAACAGTAGTGTAAATATTTAAAAAAAAAACTTTTTTGACTGTGAAACATCAGTCTGCTTGTGTAATCTAATAGCAGTTGCCTGCCTGCCAGCGTGTGTGCCAGGCCCACTTGCCAACTAGTGCCACCACTCATATTTATTGTAACAGTAGTGTAAATATTTTTTAAAAAAAACTTTTTTGACTGTGAAACATCATTCTGCTAGTGTAATCTAATTGCAGTTGCCTGCCTGCCAGCATGTGTGCCAGGCACACTTGCCAACTAGTGCCACCACTCATATTTGTTGTAACAGTAGTGTAAATGTTTTTTAAAAAAACTTTTTTGACTGTGAAACATCAGTCTGCTAGTGTAATCTAATTGGAGTTGCCTGCCTACCAGCGTGTGTGCAGGCAGACTTGCCAACTAGTGCCACCACTCATATTTGTTGTAACAGTAGTGTAAATATTTAAAAAAAAACTTTTTTGACTGTGAAACATCAGTCTGCTAGTGTAATCTAATTGCAGTTGCCTGCCTGCCAGCTTGTGTGCCAGGCCCATTTGCCAACTAGTGCCACCACTCATATTTGTTGTAACAGTAGTGTAAATATTTTTTTTAAAAAAACTTTTTTGACTGTGAAAAATCAGTGTGCTAGTGTAATCTAATAGCAGTTGCCTGCCTGCCAGCGTGTGTGCCAGGCCCATTTGCCAACTAGTGCCACCACTCATATTTGTTGTAGCAGTAGTGTAAATATTTAAAAAAAATATGTTTTGACTGTGAAACATCAGTCTGCTAGTGTAATCTAATTGCAGTTGCCTGCCTGCCAGTGTGTGTGCCAGGCCCACTTGCCAACTAGTGCCACCACTCATATTTGTTGTAACAGTAGTGTAAATATTAAAAAAAAAACTTTTTTGACTGTGAAACATCAGTCTGCTAGTGTAATCTAATTGCAGTTGCCTGCCTGCCAGCGTGTGTGCCAGGCCCACTTGCCAACTAGTGCCACCACTCATATTTGTTGTAACAGTAGTGTAAATATTAAAAAAAAAAATAACTTTTTTGACTGTGAAACATCAGTCTGCTAGTGTAATCTAATTGCAGTTGCCTGCCTGCCAGCGTGTGTGCCAGGCACACTTGCCAACTAGTGCTACCACTCATATTTGTTGTAACAGTAGTGTAAATATTTTAAAAAAATCTTTTTTGACTGTGAAACATCAGTCTGCTAGTGTAATCTAATTGGAGTTGCCTGCCTACCAGCGTGTGTGCAGGCAGACTTGCCAACTAGTGCCACCACTCATATTTGTTGTAACAGTAGTGTAAATATTTTTTAAAAAAAACTTTTTTGACTGTGAAACATCAGTCTGCTTGTGTAATCTAATAGCAGTTGCCTGCCTGCCAGCGTGTGTGCCAGGCCCACTTGCCAACTAGTGCCACCACTCATATTTATTGTAACAGTAGTGTAAATATTTTTAAAAAAAACTTTTTTGACTGTGAAACATCATTCTGCTAGTGTAATCTAATTGCAGTTGCCTGCCTGCCAGCGTGTGTGCCAGGCACACTTGCCAACTAGTGCCACCACTCATATTTGTTGTAACAGTAGTGTAAATGTTTTTTAAAAAAACTTTTTTGACTGTGAAACATCAGTCTGCTAGTGTAATCTAATTGGAGTTGCCTGCCTACCAGCGTGTGTGCAGGCAGACTTGCCAACTAGTGCCACCACTCATATTTGTTGTAACAGTAGTGTAAATATTTAAAAAAAAACTTTTTTGACTGTGAAACATCAGTCTGCTAGTGTAATCTAATTGCAGTTGCCTGCCTGCCAGCTTGTGTGCCAGGCCCATTTGCCAACTAGTGCCACCACTCATATTTGTTGTAACAGTAGTGTAAATATTTTTTTTTTTTAAAAACTTTTTTGACTGTGAAAAATCAGTGTGCTAGTGTAATCTAATAGCAGTTGCCTGCCTGCCAGAGTGTGTGCCAGGCCCATTTGCCAACTAGTGCCACCACTCATATTTGTTGTAGCAGTAGTGTAAATATTTAAAAAAAATATGTTTTGACTGTGAAACATCAGTCTGCTAGTGTAATCTAATTGCAGTTGCCTGCCTGCCAGTGTGTGTGCCAGGCCCACTTGCCAACTAGTGCCACCACTCATATTTGTTGTAACAGTAGTGTAAATATTAAAAAAAAAACTTTTTTGACTGTGAAACATCAGTCTGCTAGTGTAATCTAATTGCAGTTGCCTGCCTGCCAGCATGTGTGCCAGGCCCACTTGCCAACTAGTGCCACCACTCATATTTGTTGTAACAGTAGTGTAAATATTAAAAAAAAAAAAAAAACTTTTTTGACTGTGAAACATCAGTCTGCTAGTGTAATCTAATTGCAGTTGCCTGCCTGCCAGCGTGTGTGCCAGGCACACTTGCCAACTAGTGCTACCACTCATATTTGTTGTAACAGTAGTGTAAATATTTAAAAAAAAACTTTTTTGACTGTGAAACATCAGTCTGCTAGTGTAATCTAATTGGAGTTGCCTGCCTACCAGTGTGTGTGCAGGCAGGCTTGCCAACTAGTGCCACCACTCATATTTGTTGTAACAGTAGTGTAAATATTTTAAAAAAAACTTTTTTGACTGTGAAACATCAGTCTGCTAGTGTAATCTAATTGCAGTTGCCTGCCTGCCAGCTTGTGTGCCAGGCCCATTTGCCAACTAGTGCCACCACTCATATTTGTTGTAACAGTAGTGTAAATATTTTTTTTTAAAAAAACTTTTTTGACTGTGAAAAATCAGTCTGCTAGTGTAATCTAATAGCAGTTGCCTGCCTGCCAGCGTGTGTGCCAGGCCCATTTGCCTACTAGTGCCACCACTCATATTTGTTGTAACAGTAGTGTAAATATTTTAAAAAAATCTTTTTTGACTGTGAAACATCAGTCTGCTAGTGTAATCTAATTGCAGTTGCCTGCCTGCCAGCGTGTGTGCCAGGCCCACTTGCCAACTAGTGCCACCACTCATATTTGTTGTAACAGTAGTGTAAATATTTTTAAAAAAAACTTTTTTGACTGTGAAACATCAGTCTGCTTGTGTAATCTAATAGCAGTTGCCTGCCTGCCAGCGTGTGTGCCAGGCCCACTTGCCAACTAGTACCACCACTCATATTTATTGTAACAGTAGTGTAATTATTTTTTAAAAAAATCTTTTTTGACTGTGAAACATCATTCTGCTAGTGTAATCTAATTGCAGTTGCCTGCCTGCCAGCGTGTGTGCCAGGCACACTTGCCAACTAGTGCCACCACTCATATTTGTTGTAACAGTAGTGTAAATATTTTTAAAAAAAACTTTTTTGACTGTGAAACATCAGTCTGCTAGTGTAATCTAATTGGAGTTGCCTGCCTACCAGCGTGTGTGCAGGCAGACTTGCCAACTAGTGCCACCACTCATATTTGTTGTAACAGTAGTGTAAATATTAAAAAAAAAACTTTTTTGACTGTGAAACATCAGTCTGCTAGTGTAATCTAATTGCAGTTGCCTGCCTGCCAGCTTGTGTGCCAGGCCCATTTGCCAACTAGTGGCACCACTCATATTTGTTGTAACAGTAGTGTAAATATTTTTTTTAAAAAAACTTTTTTGACTGTGAAAAATCAGTGTGCTAGTGTAATCTAATAGCAGTTGCCTGCCTGCCAGCGTGTGTGCCAGGCCCATTTGCCAACTATTGCCACCACTCATATTTGTTGTAGCAGTAGTGTAAATATTTTAAAAAAATATGTTTTGACTGTGAAACATCAGTCTGCTAGTGTAATCTAATTGCAGTTGCCTGCCTGCCAGTGTGTGTGCCAGGCCCACTTGCCAACTAGTGCCACCACTCATATTTGTTGTAACAGTAGTGTAAATATTAAAAAAAAAACTTTTTTGACTGTGAAACATCAGTCTGCTAGTGTAATCTAATTGCAGTTGCCTGCCTGCCAGCGTGTGTGCCAGGCCCACTTGCCAACTAGTGCCACCACTCATATTTGTTGTAACAGTAGTGTAAATATTTAAAAAAAAAAAAAACTTTTTTGACTGTGAAACATCAGTCTGCTAGTGTAATCTAATTGCAGTTGCCTGCCTGCCAGCGTGTGTGCCAGGCACACTTGCCAGCTAGTGCCACCACTCATATTTGTTGTAACAGTAGTGTAAATATTTTAAAAAAAAACTTTTTTGACTGTGAAACATCAGTCTGCTAGTGTAATCTAATTGGAGTTGCCTGCCTACCAGCGTGTGTGCAGGCAGACTTGCCAACTAGTGCCACCACTCATATTTGTTGTAACAGTAGTGTAAATATTTAAAAAAAAACTTTTTTGACTGTGAAACATCAGTCTGCTAGTGTAATCTAATTGCAGTTGCCTGCCTGCCAGCTTGTGTGCCAGGCCCATTTGCCAACTAGTGCCACCACTCATATTTGTTGTAACAGTAGTGTAAATATTTTTTAAAAAAAAACTTTTTTGACTGTGAAAAATCAGTCTGCTAGTGTAATCTAATAGCAGTTGCCTGCCTGCCAGCGTGTGTGCCAGGCCCATTTGCCTACTAGTGCCACCACTCATATTTGTTGTAACAGTAGTGTAAATATTTAAAAAAAATCTTTTTTGACTGTGAAACATCAGTCTGCTAGTGTAATCTAATTGCAGTTGCCTGCCTGCCAGCGTGTGTGCCAGGCCCACTTGCCAACTAGTGCCACCATTCATATTTGTTGTAACAGTAGTGTAAATATTTAAAAAAAAAACTTTTTTGACTGTGAAACATCAGTCTTCTTGTGTAATCTAATAGCAGTTGCATGCCTGCCAGCGTGTGTGCCAGGCCCACTTGCCAACTAGTGTCACCACTCATATTTGTTGTAACAGTAGTGTAAATATTTTAAAAAAGACTTTTTTGACTGTGAAACATCAGTCTGCTAGTGTAATCTAATTGCAGTTGCCTGCCTGCCAGCGTGTGTGCCAGGCCCACTTGCCAACTAGTGCCACCACTCATATTTGTTGTAACAGTAGTGTAAATATTTAAAAAAAATCTTTTTTGACTGTGAAACATCAGTCTGCTAGTGTAATCTAATTGCAGTTGCCTGCCTGCCTGCCAGCGTGTGTGCCAGGCCCATTTGCCAACTAGTGCCACCACTCATATTTGTTGTAACAGTAGTGTAAATATTTTTTAAAAAAACTTTTTTGACTGTGAAACATCAGTCTGCTAGTGTAATCTAATTGGAGTTGCCTTCCTACCAGCGTGTGTGCAGGCAGGTTTGCCAACTAGTGCCACCACTCATATTTGTTGTAACAGTAGTGTAAATATTTAAAAAAAAACTTTTTTGACTATGAAACATCAGTCTGCTAGTGTAATCTAATTGCAGTTGCCTGCCTGCCAGCTTGTGTGCCAGGCCCATTTGCCAACTAGTGCCACCACTCATATTTGTTGTAACAGTAGTGTAAATATTTTAAAAAAAAACTTTTTTGACTGTGAAACATCAGTCTGCTAGTGTAATCTAATTGCAGTTGCCTGCCTGCCAGCGTGTGTGCCAGGCACACTTGTCAACTAGTGCCACCACTCATATTTGTTGTAACAGTAGTGTAAATATTTTAAAAAAAACTTTTTTGACTGTGAAACATCAGTCTGCTAGTGTAATCTAATTGCAGTTGCCTGCCTGCCAGCGTGTGTGCCAGGCCCACTTGCCAACTAGTGCCAACACTCATATTTGTTGTAACAGTAGTGTAAATATTTAAAAAAAAAAACTTTTTTGACTGTGAAAAATCAGTCTGCTAGTGTAATCTAATAGCAGTTGCCTGCCTGCCAGCGTGTGTGCCAGGCCCATTTGCCAACTAGTGCCACCACTCATATTTGTTGTAACAGTAGTGTAAATATTTGAAAAAAATCTTTTTTGACTGTGAAACATCAGTCTGCTAGTGTAATCTAATTGCAGTTGCCTGCCTGCCAGCGTGTGTGCCAGGCCCACTTGCCAACTAGTGCCACCACTCATATTTGTTGTAACAGTAGTGTAAATATTTTAAAAAAAGACTTTTTTGACTGTGAAACATCAGTCTGCTTGTGTAATCTAATAGCAGTTGCCTGCCTGCCAGCGTGTGTGCCAGGCCCACTTGCCAACTAGTGCCACCACTCATATTTGTTGTAACAGTAGTGTAAATATTTAAAAAAAAAACTTTTCTGACTGTGAAACATCAGTGTGCTAGTGTAATCTAATTGCAGTTGCCTGCTTGCCAGCTTGTGTGCCAGGCCCACTTGCCAACTAGTGCCACCACTCATATTTGTTGTAACAGTAGTGTAAATATTTTTAAAAAATAACTTTTTTGACTGTGAAACATCAGTGTGCTAGTGTAATCTAATTGCAGTTGCCTGCTTGCCAGCTTGTGTGCCAGGCCCACTTGCCAACTAGTGCCACCACTGATATTTGTTGTAACAGTAGTATAAATATTTAAAAAAAAAAAACTTTTTTGACTGTGAAACATCAGTCTGCTTTTTTGTGTCAGGCTCACAGCGTATACTGTGCTCACTTGCCCAGTGCCACCACTCATATCTTGTTTAATAGTAGTGTAAGTGTACATTTAAAAAAAATAAACTTTTTGGATTGTGAAACATCAGTCTGCTTTTTTTGTGTCAGGCTCACAGCGTATACTGTGCCCACTTGCCCAGTGGCACCACTCATATTTTGTTTAATAGTAGTAAGTGTTCATTTTAAAAAAAAATGACAGGAAGAGGCAAGCCACCCCGCAGGTGCCATCGTGATCGTGGTGCTGTGATTCCTTTTGACCCTACAATAATGCCCAGTGTTCAGAGGCCACGTACCATGAACGCGAAAAGTTCTGAGGAGGACCTAGTTCACTGGCTAACACAGGACACCCAATCTTCTACAGCTTCCGCTCGGAACCTTGACGCACCATCCACCTCCAGCTTAGCTTCGGGCACCTCTCAAGTGACCACGCACCTGCCTGCCGCCACCACCAACACTAGATCTTCACTTGATCTGTCAGAGGAGTTATTGACACATCAGTTTGAAGAAATGAGTGATGCGCAACCATCATTGACAGAGGATGTAGATAACAGTGATATATCTCAGTCAGGCAGCATGTAATGTCCCTTTAAGACATTCCACTCAATTCCTCCTGCCTATAAAACCACTCCCCTTTCTTCACATCATTGCTTGATTATTTTGTGCTTAGCCTGTTGTGCTCAACTTGTCCACAGCAGCCACTTTCAAGTCTGACCTCTAATTCAAGTGCTTATTTTATTTAAGCAATCTCTATAGTTATTTACTGCTGTGTTACCTTGCTACTTTTTCAACTGTGAAGGATTCTTACTTTGGAACCTGCTTCTCTGCTTCAAGCAGCTCAGCATACTGGATCTTTTTCCTTTTGGATTCCTACACTGCATCAAGTCCCGGCCGCAAGGATCACTTCCTCATTTTTGCTCACTTGCTGCACACTGTCTGCAAAACTCCTCCCAGCAACCTCTTCTACCAAGTTGTAAGTAGATTGTTATCTAAACATTGTTCACTGCTCTGAAAACTGGATCCAGTCCTTTCTTCATCTGCAACTAAGGTACAAACATTCATTAACTATTTATGCCATATCCTCCACCTTTTACAGGCATAACAAGCTGTTATAACCTATCTGTTTGCTTAAGCTGCATATTTAATCCATTGACTCAGTAATCACTTATGAACTCTCTTTATTGACCAAGTGAAATTCATTACCTGTGACTGTTAACCTAAACAACTCCTGTTCATAGTTGCATGAGATTTCTAAAGGCACAGATTGTGATATTAACTATATCTTGTCTGCTATCCATTATGTCTATTAACTTGCTGGCACAGTTTTTACCAGTTGTTACAGAATAACATTCTGGTTTCTTGTCCAGCTACATTTACAACCTTACACAGCATTACAGACATGGACGTACGGTGTGATGATGATGATGATGTTGTACCCGCTGCTGCTTCCTTTGTTGATTTGTCAGATACAAGTGAAGTGGTTGATGATGATGCGTCCGTGGATGTCACGTGGGTGCCCGCTAGAAGAGAAGAAGAAGAGGGGGAAAGTTCAGATGGGGAGACAGAGAGGAGGAGACAAGTTGGAAGCAGGGGGAGGTCATCGCAAGGAGCTAGTGGCACAGTCAGACAGCATTCATCGGCACCCGGGGTCAGCCAGACAGCACGCCAATCAACGCATGCTGTTGCCACCACCAGAATGCCATCATCGCAGCTCAGCAGTGTGGCATTTTTTTTGCGTGTCTGCCTCTGACAACAGTGATGCCATTTGTAACCTGTGCCAAAAGAAACTGAGTCATGGGAAGTCCAACACCCACCTAGGTACAACTGCTTTGCGAAGGCACATGATCTCACATCACAAACGCAGATGGGATGAACACAGGAGTAGAAGCAGCACACAAACTCAAAGCCGCCATCCTCCTCCTGGTCCAGCATCTTCAGCCACGTCAACCACTGCTGTCCTCCTTGCCCCCTCTCAACCATCCGCCACTCCGTCTCTTTTCCGTAGCAGTTCCTGCTCATCTGCCCACAGTCAGGTGTCTGTCAAGGACATGTTTGAGCGTAAGAAGCCAATGTCCCAAAGTCACCCCCTTGCCCGGCGTCTGACAGCTGGCTTGTCTGAACTCTTAGCCCACCAGCTTTTACCATACAAGCTGGTGGAGTCTGAGGCGTTCAAACAATTTGTAGCTATTGGGACACCGCAGTGGAAGGTACCCGGCCGAAATATCTTTGCACAAAAGGCAATCCCCAACCTGTACTAGATTGTGCGAAAGGAAGTAATGGCATGTCTGGCACACAGTGTTGGGGCTAGGGTCCATCTGACCACTGATAGCTGGTCTGCAAAGCATGGTCAGGGCAGGTATATCACCTACACTGCGCATTGGGTAAACCTGCTGACGGCTGCCAAGCATGGAATGCGTGGCTCTGCAGAGGAGTTGGTGACACCGCCACGACTTGCAGGCAGGCCTGCTGCTACCTCCTCTACTCCTCCTACTCGATACTCTTCCATAACCTCTTCCTCGGCTGAGTCCTCTTCTGCTGCTGCGTCTTGCTCCACATCAACGGCACCACCCCCAGCTCCCCAGGTACTATTACACATCCCGGATACGGCAGTGTCAAGCCGTCTTGGGGTTGACTTGCCTGAAAGCAGAGAGTCACACCGGAACAGCACTCCTGTCCGCCCTGAACGCACAGGTGGATCAGTGGCTGACTCTGCACCAACTGGAGATCAGCAAAGTGGTTTCTGACAATGGAAGTAATTTGTTGGCGGCATTGAAATTGGGCAAGTTGACACATGTGCCGTGCATGGCACATGTGTGTAATCTGATCGTACAACGCTTTGTGCATAAGTACCCAGGCTTACAGGACGTCCTGAAGCAGGCCAGGAAGGTGTGTGGCCATTTGAGGCTTCCTACACGGCCATGGCGCACTTTTCCTGTAAGGATTCCAGTCCTGCTTTTACTTTTTGCCTCAACTCACCTTCCTCACCTGTACTTAAGGCATCACCCCGCCCCAAACAAGTGCTTAGTTGTTGAGTATTGTTTGCTGAAACCAGTGCTCTGATTCTTATAAGCTATATACTTATCAAAAGAAGATTTACTTCTACTACTTTAACATTTGGGATTACAAATACCAGCTGCAGTTTGGTCTCATAAAGGGACTAATAACAACTAGTCTCATTCATCCTGAAGATTGCTATTCCAAGAAGTATTAATTTATTTCAACTCCACATCTCTAATGGAATTGCTACTTAATTTCCAACAGGAGGATTCTACCTACTACCGCTACGGTACTTGTATCAAATCTAATTTACCTTGGATGCCTTAAGTAACGGCTAATTACAAATTTCATGTTTTCTCTTGAACTTATCTAAATTGACTTTGTCTCTCAGATGTTACTTTGTTTGCAACGTATGTTTTATTTAATTCTATGAACTTCCTTTGATACATTCTCATACCGGACAGTAACAGACTTTACATGACGTCACACAGCTTCATTCATCTCAGCGTGCCATACAGCTCCTTACAACTCAGCGTGTCTCACAGCACCTATTGCAATCACTAGTCTGTGTTCAGATATCCACGCTGCAAGCATTACTCTTTGTGCTGTGTCTCGCAGCAGGTCACGCCCCTGTCAGCAGCTGCAGTCTGTGTGTCTCACATCTCTCATGCTTCAGTGCTTATTACAATGAACACTATCTGTCTCATTTAGGTTTGAGCACAACTAATGTCAAAAGTTGTTATTAATAATAATACTTATTTTCAGCTTCTAAATATTTATATGGTATAACAATATTATATAACCATATAAAGACTTACTGCCATTACTTATAAAAATCACTCTGAGTAAAACAGTCTATGCTGATATAATAGCCTGTACTTCAGTTGTGAAACAAATATAATTTATTTAGACTCTGCAGTTGTGATTCAAATAACCAAGGAACCTGATATTTCCAATATCCAGCGGCGAAACAACCTGCCAGAGAGGCGCATGATTTGCGACAGCCCGACACGTTGGAATTCAACACTCCTAATGTTTGACCGCCTGCTCCAATAAGAAAAAGCTGTTAATGAGTATTTGTATGACCGGGGTGCTATGACAGCCTCTGCGGAGCTGGGAATTTTTTTCCCATGTTACTGGGCGCTCATGCGCAATGCCTGTAGGCTCATGTGTCCTTTTGAGGAGGTGACAAACCTAGTCAATCGCACTGAAGGCACCATCAGCGACATCATACCATTTGTTTTCTTCCTGGAGCGTGCCCTGCGAAGAGTGGTGGATCAGGCCGTAGATGAGCGTGAAGAGGAAGAGTTGTGGTCACCATCACCACCAGAAACAGTCTTGTCAGCATCGCTTGCTGGACCAGCGGCAATGCTGGAAGAGGATTGTGAGGAAGAGGAGTCAGAGGAGGAATGTGGCTTTGAGGAGGAGGAGGAAGACCAACCACAACAGGCATCCCAGGGTGCTCGTTGTCACCTATCTGGTACCCGTGGTGTTGTACATGGCTGGGGGGAATAAGATACCTTCAGTGAGCTCACCGAGGACGAGGAACGGGACATGAGTAGCTCGGCATCCAACCTTGTGCAAATGGGGTCTTTCATGCTGTCGTGCCTGTTGAGTGACCCTCGTATAAAAAAGCTGAAGGAGAAGGACCTGTACTGGGTGTCCACGCTACTAGACCCCCAGTAAAAGCATAAAGTGCCTGAAATGTTACCAAATTACAGCAAGTCGGAAAGGATGCAGCTGTTCCAAACTAAATTAAAAAGTATGCTTTACACAGCGTATAAGGGTGATGTCACAGCACAACGGGAATCTAACAGGGGAAGAGGTGAAAGTAATCCTCCGACTCCCACGACCACGCCGGCAAGGACAGGATGCTTTACAGACGTGTTGTTGATGGAGGACATGCAGAGCTTTTTAACTCCTATGCATCGCCACAGCCCTTCGGGGTCCACCCTCAGAGAACGACTCGACCGACAGGTAGCAGACTACATTGCCTTAACTGCAGATCTCGACACTCAGAGTAGCGATGAACCCCTTGACTACTGGGTGTGCAGGCTTGACCTGTGGCCTTTGCTATCCCAATTTGCAATAGAACTTCTGGCCTGCCCCACTACAAGTGTCCTGTCAGAAAGGAGCTTCAGTGCAGCAGGAGGTATTGTGACTGAGAAGAGATGTCGCCTAGGTCAAAAAAGTCTAGATTACCTCACCTTTATTAAGATGAATGAGGGATGGATCCCGAAGGGACTGACATTGGTCGATACATTTGAGTAAAAAAGGCCTGATGACTCTGAGATAAGCTGCCTTGGTCCACACGCTGCTGTATTTTATCTTTGAATGCCGGATGACTTGCGTGACTTATCCGCCACCAACTAGGGTTCAAGCCACAATGTTTTAGGGCACTTTCTGCCTGGGAAACAAACATCAATTTTTTTGGCCGCTGCTACAGCAGCAGCTGAAACAATGCCTAATTTTTCAGGCATGTGTACATGCCTAATTTTTCTGGCCTCTGGTGCAGCACTGTGGCTTCAAAAACCAAACCAATAAAAAAGGCACATAACAGGGATTAAACTGATAGGAATAGTACTACTTAACACACCACTCCTATCTGGTGGCACATTAGATTGCACGCGCAGTGCCCCAAATTTGAAGTAGGAGGACCGGCCAAGCATCTTTTTCCATCTCCCGGTTCCTAAAATCCATGCCATATACACGTCCCCTGATAGGGGTCGGAACATGGATTAAACTGATAGGAATAGTACTACTTAACACACCTTATAATAACACAGAGAGAGGCAACGCAGAGAGAGGAGTCTGAAGAAGAGGAGTCAGAGGAGGAAGGTGGCTTTGAGGAGGTGGAAGACCAAACACAGCAGGCGTCCCAGGGGGCTTGTTATCACCTTTCGGGGACCCTTGGTGTTGTACGTGGCTGGGTGGAGGAAGAGACCTTCAATGACATCAGTGAGGACAAGGAACGGGACATGGCTAGCTTGGTATCCAACCTTGTGCAAATGGGGAGTTCGCGGTTGTGCAAATGGACTGTTTGCGGTGCGTTAAAGGGACAGTCTAGGCCAAAATAAACTTTCATGATTCAGATAGAGCATGTAATTTTAACAATTTTCCAATTTACTTTTATCACCAATTTTGCTTTGTTCTCTTGGTATTCTTAGTTGAACCTAGGAGGTTCATATGCTAATTTCTTAGACCTTGAAGCCCACCTCTTTCAGATTGCATTTTAACAGTTTTTCACCACTAGAGGGTGTTAGTTCACTTATTTCATATAGATAACTTCTCATGCACAAGCACAGTGTTATCTGGGTGCAGGCACTGATTGGCTAGACTGCAAGTCTGTCAAAAGAACTGAAAAAAGGGGCAGTTTGCAGAGGCTTAGATACAAGATAATCACAGAGGTTAAAAGTATATTATTATAAATGTGTTAGTTATGCAAAACTGGGAAATGGGTAATAAAGGGATTATCTATCTTTTATAACAATAAAAATTCTGGTGTAGACTGTCCCTTTAAACGGGGAGTCTGTCACTGTGAAGCAGGCGTAACCCTTACACTACCTGATCGATACAACATCATACCTGATGTTTTAAAGCATGTTATTCCAAACAATTTAGGAATGTTAGGTGATTTATGCCCTTTGTGGCTTAAAACCAGACTCTGCATCAACTATGTAATTTTCCATGGGAGTTTTGCCATGGATCCCCCTCCAGCATGCCACAGTCCAGGTGTTAGTCCCCTTGAAACAACTTTTCCATCACTTTTGTGGCCAGAAAGAGTCCCTGTGGGTTTTAAAATTCGCCTACCCATTGAAGTCTATGGTGGTTCGCCCGGTTCGCGAATTTTTGGCGAAGTTCGCGTTCGCTGTTCGTGAACCCAAGGAAACCAAAAACCCCTTGCACTCTCTGAGACCCCAGATGACCCCCCATACAAAAAGACTTGCATATGTAGAGAATAAAGATCAAGTAGGACGAACAAGAGAAGCCCCCTGTGTAATAAGCTAAGTTAGCCACCCTGACAGAGGTTGGCTTGTTCTGAAATCTAGATAAATCCTAGTGATAGCAAAGTACAATCCCTGCATCACTGCCACAGCATACAAAGCTGAAGAAGCCTCATGAGCAAGCAAAGAAATGGAATAGCATCCGAAGCAGCAAACATGAAACCTAACACCTCCATGCAAACAGCAACTAAGGGAAAAGAAAAAGACTGAAGGTTTAGACAGGCAGACACTGGCTTCAAAACACTGCAATACCCTGAGTTCAGATTGCAGACAAAGGGTACCCAGGTCCTTGGGAAACTGAACCCAGACTAAACAGTAGAGCAACAAACTAAAAATGCAAGTCCAGAAAGGCATACCTAGGAAACTGATGATGTTCCTTGAATATAGCAACATGAAGATAAGCATCTCATAAACTGACCTTGCAAAACAAGAAGCAGAAAGTCCAAATAGTCTCTATTTAGAAAGTAGGAACTCTGAGAAATTAATTCAGAGTCTTTAGATCAAGAGCTGGTCAGAAAGTTCCCTCCTTTAAAGGAATAAAGAGGAGTTTAGAATAAAACTCCATTCCCTGTACCAACCAACCTATGAACAGGAACAATAACTCCCATATATTCTAGATCCAAAAACTGACTAAAAAGGCCTAAGCCTTTCGAAGAATATTGGACAGAAAAAAAAAATCTTCCCAGGAAAGCCTCATTCTAAAACCTAATCAGTAACCCTGGGAGACTAAATTTAGAACCCAGGGCTTTTGGTAGTTTATTGTAGGCAAGGTTTTTTTTTTTATTTTGGGGGACTTTCTTATTTTGATATGACTATTAGATTTGGTGTAAAAACAATTATTTTGGATAATTTTGTTTGTTATTTTTTGTAACTTAGTGTTTGTTTTTTTTGTAATTTAGTACTTTGCAATAATGTTTAATTGTATATTTAAATAATTTTAGTAGTATTAGATTGTTTAATATGTAATTTAGTTTATTTAATTGGTAGTTTAATTTAATTTTAGTATAATAGTTTGGGTAGGTTAATTTATAGTTTAAAATTACTTTATTTTAATTTTACAGGTAAGTTTTAATTTATATTAAGATAGGGATCTTGTAATTTTAATTTAAAGTTAAGGGGTTGTTAGGTTTAGGGGTTAATAGCTTAATTTCGTTTTTGGCGATGTGAGGGGCTGATGATTTAGGGTTTAATAAGTTTAGTTAGTGGTGGTGATGTGGGAGACCAGAGGTTTAGAGGTTAAGTTTATTTAGTGGCAAATGCCGCGGAGCCTCAGGTTATTACGCCTGCTCCTATTTTCCAAGTCTTCAATTCTATCAGTGAGGCTCTGTACTGTAGCATCTTGAGATTGTATACAACTTGCCTGATGTTGAAGATCAGAGTGTTTTACCTCCTGTGCTTCCTCCACTTGGGAGACCCTTTGGTCCACCGCAGCTATGTCCTTTTTTAACTCGCCAAACAGGAGTTTCACATCCAGCATGGCCTCCTTTATGTCATTCTTGGACGATAGGTGCCTGATATCTTCTTTAGTGACATAGTTAGTTAGCAAGGGATCCATACTGGTCGTCTGCATGGCTGTGATCTGTCTGTTAGGTTCAGTGGTATCTCTGCTTGCACCTGGGGTTGGGTCTGCTGCGATAAGGTAACTCTCCATATTGGAGGACTGGGATCCCTTAAGGGGCTTGGTTATGCATCTATTTGCCATATTCAGGGCTAAGAAAGCAATGAGTATCTGCTCTCAGCTTCTCACTGCTGTTTATGTGTAGGATGAGTAGATCAGTTAGCTGAGTGCAGATAAGTGCCAGTGCGCTGCTTATTCTCCTAGCTAGATGCCACTGCAAGGAAGTTTGCGCTGATTCCCTCTGTCACATCTGCAGGTTATAGCCACCCAATTTTAATAAGGCTGTTCTAGTTTTAATATTGTGGGGCCCTTCAAACCTGCGGTCAGCCAGTATCCCTGTTAGGAGTTCACCCAGTCCTCCCCTGCCAGGCCCCAAAGCTCACTTTATGGTCTCACCTACTCCTCTTCTGCAGGCCTCTGTGGTGTCTCTTTTATATCACCTTCACCGTAGCCAACAGCTGCACCACAAACTCTGTGAAAACCCAGGGCTTTATGACTGTCCCTATCCTTATGCGCTGATGGTTCTCCCAGCCTGCCCGCAATCCGCTACTCCGGGGCTTATGTGGAGGCCTTACCGGGCCGTGACTGTGTCTCAGGAGAGTTGTGGCTTAAAACTGTGCTCAGCCGCCAGGTCACCACCCAATCCGTGTCCCCAAAGGAGATTCGTGATCCGAGTCAGGCCGCTCAGAAGGCAAAGGTCGGGTGTAAGATCCGGATTGGTATGTACACTGTGTTTAGTGCACGACTGGCCAATAATCCAGATGCGGTGGGTTCCGTGCCGTTCAGGGCCTCACTGCGCACTTTTTCAGAAGGGAGCCTCCGTTATAATGAACAGGTCACGATAGCAGTGCAAAAAGTCCACTCGGTTCTCAAGTGCATTAGATGGCTTTAAATAGATTCCAACGGGCTGTGGGTCACTTATTACCTTTTATTAGAGCACCGAGGCTTCAGAGCTAACTCAAATAGCGCCCATCAGCTAGTGCAGCCAAGCTCTGCCCCCTCAGAACATGAAATTTTAAGCAACTTTCTAATTTACTCCTATTATCAAATTGTCTTCATTCTCTTGGTATCTTTATTTGAAATGCAAGAATGTAAGTTTAGATGCCAGCCCATTTTTGGTGAACAACCTGGGTTGTCCTTGCTGCAGAACAAAATCTCTTCCTCTGAGGACATAGCAGCTTCATGACTAGAAAAATGAACCTTTGCAGGCTTAGAGATAGTAGAAGCTAAATTCTTAGCTGACCTTCTAGGCTTACTTGAGGGAGGCATGGCCACCAATATTTCAGACACAGTAGAATGTATAAAATCCTTGTCTCCAGGAATAAGTAGGATTCTCCTGTAAGAAACAAACAGAAGGAGCAGTAACATCCTTAGAGGAAATAAGCAGCATTAGATAGGTCAGAATGCATTAGAATATGACTACATTTATTGCATAGGTTAGCCGGAAATAAAAACCTCAGTTTATTAATAATGTAAACACTTAACACTGGTAAGAAAGTGTTCAGATTACCCAGCTTCTAAAACAGATTAATGACAGAGTCATAAGCCTCCATAACTGCAAGGATCTTAAAGATAAAGAAGTTAATTTCAGAAAAAAAACAAGCATACGTCTAAATGGTAATATCCCCAAAAAAGCTTTAAAGAAAGGGAAACACTTACCCCCTCTGAAAATAACTAAAAAATTTACAAAGTAAAAAAATTATAAGAGCAGAGATGTGGTAGTACACAGGACACCGGTAATCTCAATAGCATACATAAAAGAGGATGCGCGCATCAATCTGGCATCATATAACGAAAAAAATGCACCCCAAAAGCTGATGAGCGTCAATGTGTGTGCGTAAAAAAGTATGCATGTGGAAAGCCATTTACAATTTAAAAAATAAACGCGGGAGAAAACAAGGCATATAATTATAAATACTAAATTGGAATTGCCTAAAAAATATATAACTGTCCAAAGGTCATACATAATATAATAAATATATAACAATAGCCTAACAGTCTTATAGAGTACAAAAATGGAAAATTAAAAATAAAAAAAATAAATAAAATAAAGTACTTACCAATAGGCATTCTACTGCTGGAGAAAACCAGTAAGAAGCCAAAACCAGCGCTGAAAAAGAACAGCATAGGATCTGGAACAGGAGTATATTGACAAACCAACAGGAGGCGGCAAAGGACAAGTACCTGCGACATCCGTGGAAAGGCTTGTGACTTAATTCCAACAGATGAAATATATTCCATTACCAATACTCCAAATAAATCCCTCATACAATCACTGTACTCTGAGAGGAAATGGGCCTCAACAGAGTCTGAAAACCCCTCTCACTGAAGAATAAAATGCACACCTTCATTCTTCAACCTCCTCCAGCAAAGGCAAAGACTGAGGTACCAGTGTGGTGGGAGGGGTTTAATATAGCTCTTGGGGTTAATGTTATTGTTATCTTTTTCAGCATATAAACAATCAAGCAAACAAATAAATACAACAATACTGGTTGCATGATTACCTAGTGGGGGGTCACAATCTTTGCGATAGAACACAAAGGGTTTATATGCATGGATGAGAAGTTAAGTGGACAGAGCTTATGTTTATATATGAACCTGTGAGTATATGTCAACCAGACAGAATATAAATCTAAAAGGTGGACAGAATCTAAAGTCATTGCCAAGACACCTATTCCTTTAGGACATTCTTCACTGAGATATTGCTATAAGATTGGACAGGGAAATCAAACATTTCTTCCATGCTAGGCTAACATGTCTGTTGTCACCATGCTCATTGCAGCCTGTGTGTGAAAGACATAGTAGTCATGATGGTAATAACCAATCCAAAGCAGTTTTCAGTGATCCTCCACACTACAGGTCAGTGATCATTGGTGGCCTAGTGTGTGTGGCACTTCTAATGTTTCAATGCTCGCAACATTACCACAAATGTTTGGTCATATCACAAAGGGGCTGTGTCAAGATAGCTGGAAGAGAGATAGATGAGGGAGGTTATTCAAACCCCTTAACTTCTGTTCCCTTAACAGTTACAGGCAATTAAGAACCTTCATTTGAAAGAGAAACACCTTATCTTTCAAATGGTGGTGGTCTTGAAAAGACTCTAAAAATAACAATTTTAAATGACTTTTTTAAACACACAACATAGGTTTTACTGGAAAGGGGATCTTTACCAAGGACAGTGTACTGAAGCACACTTCTCAATAATTGTGATCAAAACCCTATTTTATAATGATATAGTTTACAGTCAAACATTAGCAGGTGTGCAACATGATCTGATGCATTTTTACATTTGTGCTTCCTACAGAGATCCAAAATCTCTCAACTCCCAAAAGCCTTTATGGGCCCCGCTCTCAAATTTGGATACTCTTGATAACCATTTAGTAAGGTAGTTACAGTAGCAACAGTGGTCATTTAACATAAATATAGATTTTTAAAAAAAACAAAAATAAATAAATCTTGAAGTCTTCTGACATTTCATGAAAAATAAACAGAATAGAATATTTTGACAAATCTAATGGGCCTACTTAAAGGGACGCTGAATCCAAATTTTTCTTTCATGATTCAGATAGAGTTGCAATTTTAAGCAACTTTCTAATTTACTCCTATTATCAAATTGCCTTCGTTCTCTTGCTATTTTTTTGCATCCACCTAAGTCACCTGTCATGTCAGAGAAGGCACACGAAAGGCCGCGTTTGGCAATTGCAACCCAGTAAAATCTGCTTCAGCAATGATGTGGCCCTATGGAGACGTCACAAGTAAGGGAGCTTATAATAAAAATTCCCAGCTCAACGTCTCCGATTAACACCCTGCCCGTACAAGGCATGCGCAAAGGATCTGCTGCACAATAATGCTGGAGTACATATATAATTTATATGTGAGACGCTTCTATTTGCATGCAATACTTCTAACACTTAAAAGGTATCAGAGACATGTAAGTAAAGCAGCCCAATGTAAATAAGCACCCAAAACTGCAAGTCGGGATGTTTAAATACACTTCTATACACATCATAAGCCATAATGAAAACATGAGATTCATACAAAATTAAATGTCTCAGCAAAAAAAATAAAAATTAATCTACTATGCAGCTAAAGACTCTGCTTGCAAGAAGGAAAACGTAGTATAAGATGGAATAATGCATTACCGATGCATTACTTATTGAAAAAATGTGATAATAGAAGTAAATTAGAAAATGGTTTAAAATTGCATGCTCTATCTGAATCATTAAAGAAACATTTTGGTTTCATATCCCTTTAAATATTGTTAGATTTGTGCTAGAGTGCAATGAAAAGGGGCTTACGAATAAGCTGTTAGCACACACACACCTAGATTATGAGTTTTGCGGGAACAGGGTGCGGTGCTAACGAGCAGTTTATGCTCACCGCTCACCTACAGACAGCGCTGGTATTACGGGTTTTTACAAACCCCGCGTTAGTCGCAGAAAAGTGAGCGGAGAGCAAAATTTAGCTCCACATCTCACATCAATACCAGCGCTGCTTACGGTAGTGGTGAGCTGGCTAAACATGCTCGTGCACAATTTCCCCATAGGAATCAATGGGGGTGAGCCGGCTGAAAAAAAGTCTAACACCTGCAAAAAAGCAGCGTAAAGCTCCTAACGCAGCCCCATTGATTCCTATGGGGAAATACTTTTTATGTCTACACCTAACACCCTAACATGAACCCTGAGTCTAAACACCCCTAATCTTGCACTTATTAAACCCTAATCTGCCTCCCCTGATATCGCCGACACCTACATTATATTAGTAACCCCTAATCTGCCGCTCCGGACACCGCCGCCACCTACATTATATGTATTAACCCCTAATCTGCTGCCCCCAACATCGCCGAACCCTACATTTTATTTATTAACCCAAACTATGCCGCCCCCAATGTCGCCACCACCTACCTACACTTATTAATCCCTAATCTGCCGCCCCCAACGTCGCCGCCACTATATTAAATGTATTAACCCCTAAACCTAAGTCTAACCCTAACCCCCCCTAACTTAAATATAATTTAAATAAATATAAATAAAAATTACTACAATTAACTAAATTATTCCTATTTAATCACTAAATACTTACCAATAAAATAAACCCTAAGCTAGCTACAATATAACTAATAGTTACATTGTAGCTATTTTAGGATTTATATTTATTTTAACTAGGTAGAATAGTTACTAAATAGTTATTAACTATTTAATAACTATCTAGCTAAAATAAATACAAAAGTACCTGTAAAATAAAACCTAACCTAAGTTACAATAACACCTAACACTACACTACAATTAAATTAATTCCCTAAATTAACTACAATTAAATAAAATTTTCTAAAGTACGAAAAAAAAACCCCACTAAATTGCAGAAAATGATAAAATAATTACAAGTTTTTTAAACTAATTACACCTAATCTAATTCCCCTAATAAAATAAAAAGCCCCCAAAATAATAAAAAGCCCTACCCTATACTAAATTACAAATAGCCCTTAAAAGGGCCTTTTGCAGGGCATTGCCACATAGTAATCAGCTCTTTTACCTGTAAAAAAAATGACAATACCCCCCAACATTCAAACCCACCACCCACACACCCAACCCTACTCTAAAACCCACCCAATCCCCCCTTAATAAAACCTAACACTAACCCCTTGAAGATCACCCTACCTTGACAAGTCTTCACCCAACCGGGCTGAAGTGGTCCTCCAGACGGGACTTCAATCCTATTGGCTGATTGGAACAGCCAAAAGAATGCGAGCTCAATCCTATTGGCTGTTCTAATCAGCCAATAGGATTGAAGTTCAATCCTATTGGCTGATTGCATCAGCCAATAGGATTTTTTCTACCTTAATTCTGATTGACTGATACAATTCTATCAGCCAATCGGAATTGAAGGGACACCATCTTGGATGACGTCACTTAAAGGAACCTTCATTTGTCGGTTAGTCGTTGGCCAGGAAGGATGCTCCGCGTCGGATGTCTTAAAGATGGACCCACTCCGTGCCGGATGGATGAAGATAGAAGATGCCGTCTGGATGAAGACTTCTGCCTGTCTGGAGGACCTCTTCTGCCCGGCTTGGATGAAGACTTCTGCTCATCTGGAGGGCCACTTTGCCCGGCTTCGTTGAGGACTTCGGCCTGGTTGGGTGAAGACTTCTCAAGGTAGGGTGATCTTCAAGAGGTTAGTGTTAGGTTTTATTAAGTGGGGTTTGGGTGGGTTTTAGAGTAGGGTTGGGTGTGTGGGTGGTGGGTTTTAATGTTGGGGGGTATTGTAATTTTTTTTACAGGTAAAAGAGCTGATTACTTTGGGGCAATGCCCTGCAAAAGGCCCTTTTAAGGGCTATTTGTAATTTAGTATAGGGTAGGGCTTTTTATTATTTTGGGGGCTTTTATATTTTATTAGGTTGATTAGATTAGGTGTAATTAGTTTAAAAAACTTGTAATTATTTTATTATTTTCTGTAATTTAGTGTTTTTTGTTTCATACTTTAGATAATTTTATTTAATTGTATTTAATTGTAGTTAATTTAGGGAATTAATTTAATTGTAGTGTAGTGTTAGGTGTTATTGTAACTTAGGTTAGGCTTTATTTTACAGGTAAATTTGTCTTTATTTTAACTAGGTAGCTATTAAATAGTTAATAACTATTTAATAACTATTATACCTAGTTAAAATAAATACAAAGTTGCCTGTAAAATAAAAATAAATCCTAAGCTAGCTACAATGTAACTATTAGTTATATTGTAGCTATCTTCGGGTTTATTTCATAGGTAAGTATTTAGTTTTAAATAAGAATAATTTAGGTAATTGTAGTAATTTTATTTAGATTTATTTAAATTATATTTAAGTTAGGGGGGCGTTAGGGTTAGGGTTAGACTTAGGTTTAGGGGTTAAGAACTTTAATATAGTGGCGGCAACGTTGGGGCGGCAGATTAGGGGTTAATAAATGTAGGTAGGTGGCGGTGATGTTAGGGACGGCAGATTAGGGGTTAATAAAATGTAACTAATGTTTGAGAGGCGGGAGTGCGGCGGTTTAGGGGTTAATATATTTATTATAGTGGCGGCGATGTGCGGTTCGGCAGATTAGGGGTTAAAATATTTATTATAGTGTTTGCGATGTGGGGGTCCTCAGTTTAGGGGTTAATAGGTAGTTTATGGGTGTTAGTGTACTTTTTAGCACTTTAGTTAGGAATTTTTTACTACGGCGTTAGAACATAAAACTCTTAACTACTGACTTTTAAATGCGATACCAGGCTTGACAGGAGAGGGTGTACTGCTCACTTTTTGGAAGACTCGTAATACCGGCGCTATGCAAGTCCCATTGAAAAAATAGGATACGCAATTGACGTAAGTGGATTTGCGGTATTTTCGAGTCTGGCCAAAAAAGTGAGCGGTACACCTGTACCTGCAAGGCTCGTAATACCAGCGGGCGTTAAAAAGCAGCGTTGGGACCTCTCAATGCTGCTTTTTAAGGCTAATGCAAGACTCGTAATCTAGCCGACAGTTAACATACTGCCCTTGTCTGTTAGATTTATAGATAAGTAATGTATGCTTTGCACTACTGAGTTATGAAATGTAAGATAATCCCTTTTATTACCTATTCCTCAGTTTTCCATAACCAACATGGTTATATTAATATTCTTTTTACCTCTGTGATCATCTTGTATCTATGCCTCTGCAAACTGCCCCCTTATTTCAGTTCTTTTTGACAGACTTGCATTTTAGCCAATCAGTGCTCACTCAAGGGTAACTTCACGTGCATGAGCTCAATGTTATCTATATGAAACCCATGAACTAATGTCCTCTAGTGGTCAAAATGCATTAAGATTAGAGGCAGTCTTCAAGGTCTAAGAACCTCCTAGAATTATCTTTCAACTAAGAATACCAAGCAAAATTGGTGATAAAAGTAAATTGGAAAGTTGGTTAAAATTACATTCCCTATTTAAATCATGAAAGTTTTTTTTTTCTTTACTTGATTGTCCCTTTAAACAGGTGCCCAGTCTAGCCCTATGAAGCCTGAATGCATTTTACAATTTTACAAATTAATTGATCACGGCCCACTATTAAAATATTGATCTAAAAGCTACATTTTTGAGTGATAATTATAAATTCTCATTTTCTGTCTCCAACAACCAGGGTGGTTTTACATTTAAAAAATAATCAACTAAGCGGCGTGATCCGATATAGATCGTAGTTTGCGGCGCAAGCGAGGGCACCAGCGTCGCCCGCAGTTTCAGCTCGCAACTCGAGCTATCCCATATATGTCGCCGTCAGATGCTAACGTGCCGTAAGTCTGACAAACCAGCGATGTCCAGAAATCTGCGCAAGTACAAATTTCTGGCGTCGCCAGTGACTTGCGGCACGTTAGAAACTGCCGGCGCCTACAAAACCTGACTAAAGTCTAAATCACCCGCACTGTCTAACACGCCTCCCTAACATAGCCCGACAAGTCTAACACGCCTCCCTAACATAGCCCGACACGTCTAACCCTCTATCCGCTATCCCCCCTCACTAGCCTAACAATAAAATATGGATTAACCCCTAAACCGCCGCCAGCTATATTAAATCTATAACCCCCTAAAGTGAGCCCCTAACACCGCCGCCATCTACCTTACCTACCCCCTAAAGTGAGCCCCTACCCCGCCGCTATTTTAAAATTATTAACCCCTAATCTAATCCCCCTACCCCGCCGCCATCTATATTAAATTATTTAACCCCTAAAATACTAAACTATCCCTACCACTAAACCTAAGTCTAACCCTACAAATAGCCCTGAAAAGGGCTTTTTGCGTGGCATTGCCCCAAAGTAACAGCTCTTTTGCCAGCCCTTAAAAGGGCTTTTTGCGGGGCATGCCCCAAAGTAACAGCTCTTTTGCCAGCCCTTAAAAGGGCTTTTGGCGGGGCTTTGTCACAAAGTAAACTGCTCTTTTGCCTACAATCTACATCCCCTACACCGCGGCCACCTATAATAAATGTATTAACCCCTAATCTAATCCCCCTACACCGCTGCCAGCTATATTAACTATATTAACCCTAATTATATTAGGGTTAATATAGTTAATATAGTTATTATATTATATATATTAACTATATTAACTCTAATTATATTAGGGTTAATATAGTTAATATCGTTATTATATTATATATATATTAAGTATAATAACCCTATCTAACTCTAACATCCCTAACTAAACTCTTATTAAAATAAATCTAATATTAATATTATTAATTAAAATATTCCTATTTAAATCTAAATACTTACCTATAAAATAAACCCTAAGATAGCTACAATGTAATTAATAATTACATTATAGCTATGTTATGGTTTATATTTATTTTACAGGTAAATTGTTAATTATTTTAACTAGGTATAATAGCTATTAAATAGTTATGAACTATTTAAGAGCTACCTAGTTAAAATAATTACCCAATTACCTGTAAAATAAATCCTAACCTAAGTTACAAATACACCTACACTATCAATAAATTAAAGAAACTACAAATATCTATCTAAAAATACAATTAAATAAACTAAACTAAATTACAAAAAACAAACAAACACTAAATTACAAAAAATAAAAAAAAGATTACAAGATTTTTAAGCTAATTACACCTATTCTAAGCCCCCTAATAAAATAATAAAGCCCCCCAAAATAAAAAAATTCCCTACCCTATTCTAAATTAAAACAAGTTCAAAGCTCTTTTACCTTACCAGCCCTTAAAAGGGCCTTTTGTGGGGGCATGCCCCAAAGAAAACTGCTCTTTTGCCTGCAAAAAAAAGCACAATACCACCCCCCAACATTACAACCCACCACCCACATACCCCTAATCTAACCAAAACCCCCCTTAAATAAACCTAACACTACCCCCCCTGAAGATCTCCCTACCTTGTATTCACCCCGCCGGGCAGAACTCCTCATCCGATCGATGTGTTCCAGCAAGCGGCAGTGAATTCTTCTTCCATCCGGGCGATGTCTTGAAGCAAGCGGCAGAGAGTCTTCTTCCATCGGCGACGTCTTCAAGCAAATCGGCATCTTCAATCTTCTTACTTCGCTCCTCCGCCGCGGAGCATCCTTCCGGCACGACGACTTCCCGACGAATGAGGTTCCTTTAAATGACGTCATCCAAGATGGCGTCCGTCGAATTCCGATTGGCTGATAGGATTCTATCAGCCAATCGGAATTAAGGTAGAAAAATCTGATTGTCTGATTGAACTTGAATCTGATTGGCAGTGGATGAAGACTTCACTGCCGCTTGCTGGAACACATCGCCTAGATCGGTTCGGCCCGGTTGGGTGAATACAAGGTAGGGAGATCTTCAGGGGGGTAGTGTTAGGTTTATTTAAGGGGGGTTTGGGTTAGATTAGGGGTATGTGGGTGGTGGGTTGTAATGTTGGGGGGTGGTATTGTGTTTTTTTTTGCAGGCTAAAGAGCAGTTTTCTTTGGGGCATGCCCCCACAAAATCTTGTAATCTTTTTTTTATTTTTTGTAATTTAGTTTAGTTTATTTAATTGTATTTTTAGATAGATATTTGTAGTTTATTTAATTTATTGATAGTGTAGGTGTATTTGTAACTTAGGTTAGGATTTATTTTACAGGTAATTGGGTAATTATTTTAACTAGGTAGCTATTAAATAGGTAATACCTATTTAATAGCTATTATACCTAGTTAAAATAATTAACAATTTACCTGTAAAATAAATATAAACCCTAACATAGCTATAATGTAATTATTAATAACATTGTAGCTATCTTAGGGTTTATTTTATAGGTAAGTATTTAGATTTAAATAGGACTATTTTAGTTTATAATATGAATTAGATTTATTTAATAAGAATTTAGTTAGGGGTGTTAGGGTTAGATAGAGTTAATATAGTTAATATAAATACTATAGTAACAATATTAACTATATTAACCCTAATATAATTAGGGTTAATATAGTTAATATATATAATGTAATAACTATATTAACTATAATATACTTAGGGTTAATATAGATAATATAGCTGGCGGCGGGGTAGGTAGATTAAATTAGGGGTTAATAATTTTAATATAGATGGCGGCGGTTTTAGGGGCTCACAGTAGGGGGTTAGTTTATGTAGATGGCGACGGTTTAGGGGTTAAATTCTTTATTAGGGATTGCGGCGGGGGATCGCGGTTGACAGGGAGATAGA